>NC_137053.1:34914226-35079226 GCF_032717465.1 Coenobita brevimanus | reverse complement strand
AGGGGAAGGGATGCAAGCAGACAGTTCAGGGAAGAAGTGACCACTAAAGTAGCGATAGAAGAGAGATAAAGATGCAACAGTGCTGCGAAGAGACGGAGGTTGAAGAGAGCCAGTAGGAGGAGGAGAGTTAATGAGACAGAAAACCTTTGACTCTACCCTATTGAGAAGAGCTGTATGTGGGGAGCCTCCCCACACATGAGAGTTGTACTCTAGACAGGGGCGAATAAAACCCGTGTAAAAAGTCAACAATTATGCAGAGTTAAAGAAGGTACAGAGTCGGCTTAGCACACCTAATCTCTTGGAAGCAGATTTTACAAGAGATGTAATATGATCTTTCCAAGGCAAATTCCGAGAGAATGAAACCCCAAGTATGTTCAAGGATGATACAGGATTAAGCTGGATATCATTATACATTAGTGGGTACTCCTATGGAAGATTATGTCGGGTTGATAGGTGTAAGAACTGAGTCTTTGATGCATTAAAAACAACGGGGTTACTTTTACTCCAGCCAGAGATACGAGCCAAGTCAGACATTAGGTGTTCCATAGCCTAATCCCTTGTTTGTTGAAATAACTGCTGAGATGGACATTGCGGGAACCGAATGAAAAGGTGAAGGGTGGAATCATCAGTGAATGAGTGGATAGGATTAGATGTAAAGCTTAGAAGGTCATTGATGAATAAAAGGAAGAGAGTTGGTGATAGGACAGAGCCCTGAGGAACACCATTATTGATAGATCTAGGAGAAGAACGGTGTTCATCTACAACAGCAGCTATAGATCGACCAGAAAGGAAGAAATAGATGAACGCGCAGATAAAAGGAGAGAAACCATAAGTGGGCAGTTTGGAAATTAAAGATTTATGCCAGGCTCGATAGAAAGCCTTTGAGATACCAAGTATAATGGCAAAGCTTTCACCAAAGTCCCGAAAGGAGGATGACCAGGAGGCTGAACGGTAGGTGAGAAGATGGCCAGTGGAGCTTCCCTGACGGAACCCATAATGACGGTCAGAAAGAAGGTTTTGATTGGAGAGATGCTTGAAAATTTTTCTGTTAAGAACAGACTCGAAAATTTTTGAGACACAGAATGTTAAAGCTTAACAATTGGGCGATAGTTAGAGGGTTGAGAATGGTCATCCTTCTTTGGGACTGGCTGAATGAAAGCAAACTTCCAGCAAGAAGGAAGGGTAGAAGTTGATAGACAAAGGCGAAAAGTTTAGCTAGTCAGGGTGTAGGCACTGAAGCACAGTTCTTGAGGACAACAGGAGGGACCCCATCATGCCCATATGCCTTGTTAGTACTGAGGCCAGTGATGGAAGAAAATACATAAATTGAAGAAATTATAATGTCAGCCACGAGGAAGTCAGAGGGGGGGAAGTGATGGAGGAAGAGCACCAGAATCATCTAAGATGGAATTGGAGGAGAAAGTCTGAGTGATAAGATCTGCTTTATCAGTAGAAGAAATAACTACAAACCATCAGAGTAGAATAGAGGAGGGAAGGATGATGAGGTGATATTGTTAGAAAGGGTTTTGGCAAGGTGCCAGAAGGAGCGGGAAGAATTCGAGTAAGCGAATTCAAAGCATTTAGTACGGATGAAATTATTTTTAGCAGAGCGAGGAACAGACTTAGCACGATTCCAGGCAGAAACATAAAAATTATGTGATTCAGGGATGGGTTGGCTCTGGTACCTTTTCCAGGCCTTCTCCTTGTTGTGGACAGCATTAGAAAATGCGTAATTAAACCAAGACTTTTTTGCATTAGTCAAATGATATGAGAAAGGACTTTATGCATTTATGCCGGAGAGAATAACCTCCGTAATGCTGATGGCACACTCAAATGGCTACCGGCTATGAAAGCAATAATCCTTCCAGGGAAATCAAAGAAGTTCTGGCTGAGGGCCTCCCAGTCGGCAGCTCCAAAGTGTCACAACGACGTTTCTTTGGAGGGTCCACAGGCCATACTGGAGCGATAGGACAGATTAAGGTGATAAGGTTGTGATCGAAGGAGCCCAACAGAGAAGAAAATTAACAGAATAAGCAGAAGGATTAGTTGTAAGAAAGAGGTCAGGTATGCTGGAACTCTCTCCAAGGCAGTCAGGGATATGGGTAGGGTGCTGTACAAGCTGCACTAGGTCATTAAGGATAGAAAAGATGTAGGCTTGTTCACCAGGTGGATCCGTGAAAGGAAAGGAGAGCCAAAGGTGGTGGTGGACATTGAAATATCCTAGATTTCAGAGAAAGGAGAAACGGATAGGATGTGTTTCATCGTAGAAGTAAGATGGTCGAAGAATTTTTTATAGTCAGTAGAATTAATAAACAGCACAAATATATTTATTCAGAAAATAACAGGAAAGCCAGAGAGTAGAGAATTCAGAAGAATGACGTTCAGGAACACAAGAGCAAGATAAGTCGATGAGTACATATACGAGTACACAACATCCACCTTTGGCTTTGAAATTAGTATAGAGAAAATAGGAAGATACAGAAAGGGGTTTGCTATCTGTTGTCTCAGAGATGCTGTGTCTCAGTTAAGAGTAGAAGGTGGGGTTTAGAGGAGGAGGAGAGGTGGTGCTCAGCAGAAAGAAAGTTTGAGAAAAAACCGAGAATGTTCCAGAAATGAAGAAGTGAGACAGTGGTTCCAGGCAGCTCGTTGTGCCGTCACCGGGAGAGGGGCGGATGTGAGGGCATTTGTGGTGACCCCACCCCCCCACCCCTGGGGACCCCGAGGTTTGGTTATTAGACGCCGTGTTTTGTATTAATTTTGAAAAGGAAGTCTAGTGCGTAATGTACATGTACTTTGGTGTTAACAGTTAGAGAAACTTGTATTGGAGAGCATGGTGGCCTACTTTCTGTGTTACTGAAACACTGAAAAGTTCAGCAAAGGGGGGTGGTCAGGAACTAGTTCCGAGGGCTGATGAAACAGGAGCTCCAGCTCTCCCTGTTATCAGCTTTCCATCCACCTTGGGAGTACTTCCCTGCTCGACTGGTGCTATAGTGTGTTTGAATGTGTTTTTTATTTTTTTATTTTTATTTTGTGTGTGTGTGTGTGTGTGTGTGTGTGTGTGTGTGTGTGTGTGTGTCAGTATATGAGTGCGTGTGCTTGTATGGGTGTGCGGGTGTGTGTTTGCAGACGTGTGATTCGCGTACATATAAAATGTAAGAGGGAAGTAAGATTCCGTAGGCTTAAGAAAAAGGCTTGTTTATTTTACTCTGGCTAACGGCACATGATTCTACTCGCTATTGCGATGCCTGTCTAGGGTTGAAAGTTTACTATTTGTTTATAGTCTTCATTTACGTTTGTTGGCTGCGCATGGTCCAGTTTGTGTCATTATCTGTTCTGAGCCTAAGTCGAGTTGAGAGTCCGATGGTGTAGGTATCCATTGTAATCTGTAAGATGTTCCTGGATATATATATATATATATATATATATATATATATATATATATATATATATATATGTACAGTATATATATATATATATATATATATATATATATATATATATATATATATATATATAATGTATATATATATATATATATATATATATATATATATATATATATATATATATATATATATATATATATATATATATATTTATAATCAGAGAGTGCTGTCTGGGACATCGACTGGTCACCTATCCTTACAGTATTGTGGACACTGTTAGCCTAGCACTGTACCCCTACTTCTCTTAAAAACCGATAAAATATGAAACAGTTTATGATTATACTGCTAGCCAGTCTTCGTCGTTTTGAGTCTCTGACAGTAGGGTCGGTAGACCGTCCGTCTACCAGACTCCTTCACCTGAGTTCAGTCCCATCCGGGGACGGATATGAAAGGTGGGTTAGTATCTTGTTTTTTCATGCATTTTTACATCCGTATGTAACATTTGTTTTGGTCAAATCGCTTCTCCAGAGACAAAAAGTAGTGTTAATCGGCCTTACGTATCAACTGCCTTCAGGATCTATAGAACTCGGCTTGAACGTGCATAATACAGCTATCTGCTCGTGTCAAGTGTATGCAAGCCCGAGATTACAACAGATGCATAGTTACCCTGACGAGGATCCCTCGACGAAATACAAACTTTGTAGAGGTACTAAAATATCATAACACACTACATAATAGAAACATTAATAAGCTGTGTATATGTGACATAAAGGTTTGAGGAAAGCCGTGCTTAAATTCGGGAGAGATGGAGGAGAAAGAAGTGGAGATTTTAGCTAGGGAATGCTGCACACAACACAATAACACATCATGGAAAGTCACACAACACACCTGATCGAAAATCACCACACTCATACACGTGCCCACACACAAGACCCAACCAGTCATATTCGGGGGAAACTGGAGAGGCTGGTCAGAAGAGGTTGGGACATGATAGGAGAGAAAAAAGGCACGGTGGAAGAGGCAGAAGTAGAGTATGGCATTAGCTAGCATGAACTGCCCTCACCTTAGTAATGCTCTTGTCAAGATAAATCTTTTTTTGAGAATAAACTGCAGTCAGACCCCAGACTCATCTTTATCATTCTCCTGCCATCCACCAGACCAGCTTGAAAATTTTCTCCTATTACAATCATATAATCTAACATTTTTTAAACAACTCGGCTACAGCTACGAGATATTTGGTGGCAGCGATCACTACATTCAATTAACGTTTCACGATTATATTTACAATCAACACTCTGCTGCAAGCTTAAGTTCTATGATTCACGATAAATTACAAGACTACGATTTTAGCTCTACAATCAGCACAATTTAAGACAATTCTACAACTGAGTCTACATGAACAAGACAGAAAAGAAGAGCTGCCACAAGTTTCCCCCATACGACGTCTTACGACTTTATTTGCAGCAGCTGACTACCCTGAACCACTACAACTACATTTACAAACAAACTGCGATCAATAATGTTATGATTCTACATGCTAATGTGAAATAACAAGAAGCTAAACTGGAAGAAGCAAGAATCGCTAACTAGGCACTGAAGCAAGTGTTTAGACCGTGGGAACATCAAAACCAAAGCCAGCCCTGACCCACCATTATTCATCCTGAGTCACCATTTGAACTTACTATCACTCACAGTTACCCACCATGACGCTGAGTCTTCGAGGGTCACGAGGCATGGTGAGGCCTGCTTAACAACCATCACCTACTGTACCTACACAGCCTGCTTCTGCCTGCGTGTGTGTGTAACAACAATCTGCTGAGTATAGCATCCTGCAGCTTCTATCCAGTAAGCGAATATACATTTACTCTATTTCTCCCAGAGAGCCTAAACATACAAACCTTTTTTGCTCATAACTTTACAAACGAATATCACCACTATACTATATTAATATGTTGCTAATACAAAAGTGATGGACAAACACTATGCACAAACATATAAAACGTGCTTTATAATTAAAATGTAAAATTATCTATTCACAACAAACCAAGTATAACAGGGTTAGGAGGAAATAAGCAAACAGACAGTGAGACCAATATTTTGACTTTACGACCTCAGTTTGCTCACACAACTGACCCCGACCACCCTCCATCACCCTTCACATGCTATTTTACTCCTTACGTTTTACCACATTTTACTCTTTCTGGTGGTATAACAATACCATTTCATTTATATACAAACTTACGTACATATACCTTCTTCAGTTATCTGTGTTAAGTCTATTACTAGGTACTAGTACCAAGAGTAACAATTATATCTATATATATATATATATATATATATATATATATATATATATATATATATATATATATCAGTATATGTATATATACAGGGTGTAATGCGATGTATGACAAAAACTTACACCAATGATCTATCATGCTATTTTGAGCATATTTTGTTCTATAACATATACTCTCTGCGACCCCAGTTCAGTACCCAGCATTCGGCTGTTGAAGTGTAAAAGTTTCGTGGTTGGCATGTGCCGTTGGGTGAGAGCTTCGCAGGGCGACGGGAGACGAGTATTGTTAGCTTATACTGTACTGTACATAAAAATCCCATATCCTATCAGTACAAACGAATTTTAAGAAGAAACTTCACGTAGTCTATTGATTCCTTAACATCGTCATGCATTCCTGCAATTCCTTTGCACAAATTGACTGTAAATAAAGGATTAATTTCAAATTTAATGGCCTGCGAGAGAGTAGGGAGGGAAGAGAGGGGTGGTGTGTTGTTGCCAGTTATGTAATGTTTAGTTTGTAGGATATTTCTGCCAGCATTATCATAATATCCACAGCTCATTCAATGGAAAAACGTTATTGTAAAGGGAGGTTAACCTCACTTTAAGTCAGGAAAAAAATTATTAATAATTTTTCCGCTGCAAGTAAACGTAGCGCGATTGGGTATCTCCCTCTGTATTCCTCCCTGCAGCACTGGCATTACCATCGCAGAATCCGTAAAAGTAGACGATATCTGCATATTCTTCGTTGCTGTATATACGTGGCATTCTGTTTCATAAACAAGTGAAGCTGAACCCAGTGAGCACCTGAACGCGGAGAACAGTATTTGAAGTGTGTGCCTCGCCCGCAAATTTTCCTGTTCAAATGACAGTGGACGCAGGGTTGCCAAGTCCTTATAATCAATCTCGCTAGTTTAGTCCTGAAAACTTGCTAGAATGTAGTTAGATAGTAAACACTGTAAAACATCACTAGAAAATACGATTAAATCTCTAGAATATCACCTAAAAATGGCAAAAATATCCAGAATGTAGCTAGATATCATGTTGCCAGATGTTAAATAGTGCCGCTAGGTAGAAGCAAAAAATAGGTCTAGCACATAGTCGTTACATTGGCAATCCTGTGTCACTTCTCACGTCAACATCATATGAAAGACATGGTGCCACGTATACTTGCAGCAGAAAAATTGTAATAAACAATAATATTCTTCCTGACTTAAAGGGATGCTAGTCACTCATTACAGTAATGTTTTTCCATTGAATGCGCTGTGGGTGTTATGATAATGCTTGCAGCAATATCCAACAAACTAAACATTACATGGCAAGCCATAAAATTTGAATTTAATCCTTTATTTACAGTCAATTTGTGCAAAAGAATTGCAGGAATGCATGACGGTGTTAAAGAATCAATAGACTACGTAAAGTTTCTTCTTAAATCTCGTTTGTACTGATAGGATATGGGTTTCTTATGTACAGTACAGTATAAGCTAACAATACTCGTCTCCCGTCGCCCTGCGAAGCTCTCACCCAACGGCACATGCCAGCCACGAAATTTTTAACTTAACCGATGCGCTAACGCGTCCCCGTAAGGTCCCCGTAAGGCCGCCACCGATACGGTCCCCGTACGATGGTCGGTGTTTTGCTATGTACTAACATTTCTCCCACCATCGTACGGTGACCGTAAGGCTAAGGGCGGGGGGAAACTCGCTGTGTTTGGGGGAATTTTTCCCTGCTCAGCTGATGGTCGCTTTAATCACAACGCAGGATGCTTCTCTGCCTAGACGCTTCAGCCAATCATCGTGTTTGGTGACACTGACTCTCGGCTGAGAAGAACTCTAAAACAAAAACAGAGGACAGGCTTGAATGAAATATATGATATGAAGTGTTTTTCAGTTTGGGAAGTGCAGTGAGCAGAAAGCATTACTCACATTATTACCAGCGTAATTACTGCTGCATGTTGTGCAGCAGTACTGTACATTACTGTTATTCAATAATGTACGAGTACATTAAAATGTCTTCAGTATACTGTACAGACTGAATTGCTCTTATATTTAACATTTCAGCTGTACAACACTATTACGACATTAATGTGCGTTGTGCAAAACTAAACTGACACTGCTGTACACTGTACAGTACTGTACCTGACACTGTCGAACAAAAGCACCCTAGAAAAAGCACCATGGGATAAAAGCTCCAGCAAGGAAAATACATTTGTGTAGTTTTTTATTTTATTTTATTTTTTTTTGCTTAACAGTAACCTATCCTGACCTAACAACCTAAAGCAACCCGACCTAAGTAACTGAACAGCCTAAGCTAAGCCAACCAGCCTAACCTAACCAAACCTTAACCAAACAACTTGACCTTACTTAACAACCTAACGTTAACTAACAACCTAACCATACCTAACTAAATAACCTAACCTAACAGAACGTAGCTGAACAAGCATAAGAGCCACATAGAACAAGCTAACCTAAGCCAACAAAAAAAATAAATAATTAACCTGACCTAACGAGCTAAATTTATCTAACCTTAACCTTGGTCTGAGATTCACATATATACTGTTCTCAGTCATTCCTCACTTTTGCCAGAAAATACTGAATAATTCCTTTCTAACTCCCAAGAGGGGATTCCATCCCTCCTTGGAAGTTTTGAATAAATATATACTCAAATTAAACTTTTATGGCATGGAATTTAGTGGTTTTGGGGAAATTTTTGGTATATTCTGTTTATATTAAGATTTTGTACTTTTATGTGGGCATAACAATTACCTGAGGATCCAAATTTTGTCCTTACTCTTAGAAGGCACAAATCAAAAGCCAAAAACCATCAAATCTAACCAACATAACAGGCTTTTGTGACCGTTTTGGCTTTTTTTTTTTTTTTTATTAATTGCCCCCCTTGAAATGTCAAAATTCCCCTTGCCCTCTTCATCCAACTATCATATGCTAACTCAACATAACCCTAACCTTATATTAGCCTAGCCTAATAAAGTAAGCTAATTTTAACCCACCCCATTCCAGTAATAAACTACCCAAACTTAAATAACCTAAATTTAAAATAATCATGTTTAAGCTAAAAGTAACCAAAGCTTAACCCAATTCTTAAACTAACTTAATCTCACCTAATCTTAAATTAGCCTAACCTAAGTTTAACATAGCTAACCTTATCATTACTTAATCCAAGAATAAACAATTCTTACCTAAAATTAACCAAATCTAACCAACATTTAACCAAACCTAACCTAACCTAATTCTTAAACTAACCTAGCCTAACCCAGTACTAACCTAACCTTACATGAGCCCAAATTAAACTAAGCTAACCTTACAATAATCCAAGCCACAAATAAACAAACCTAACCTAACAAACATTAACCTAATCAAAAATAACCTAACCTTGATTTTAAATTAACCTAACCTATCTTGAAACTATATTAGAAAGGGGATTTTGTAGGGGATTGACCTATTAAGCTATTCTCCGAGAGGATCTTGTACTACTCCACAACAGCACATATTATACTGGTCTACAGCACCACATCTTGCACTATTTCACACTAACATTGGTGTACACCACTATTGACTACACTAAAGCACACTATAATTTTCTACCAACCTAAAGCATACGTTACTACTGTAAAACACTAATTTATAGTACTACACAGCACTGATGAGCATATAATACAGTAGAACACTAATGAACACTAATACTGAAACCACTAATTTACACTAATGTACAATTCAGCGCACTGTATATTGTTGTACAGCACCTCTATTAACTATCCAGTATAGTGAAATAATTCGTTTACACGAGAGAATGCTTAATTCAGTTTATTTTCTGGTGGCTGAAAGATACGGGAGACGTTAAGGTTGGTCGGGCCCAACCTTAGCGGCGATCGTAACTCCGGCTCCCGTAAGGTCTCCGAAAGTGTTTAGTGCATGCCAACATCCGACGCCGCTACCTTTTCCCCCGCCCGTAGCGAGTTACGGGACCGTAACTGCGTTAGTGCATCCGGCCTGGGGTCGCAGAGTTATAAAACAAAATATACTAAAAATAGGATAGATCATTGGTGTAAGTTTTTGTCATACGTCGCGTTACACCCTGTATATATATATATATATATATACACTCACTTATTCCTAGCTACTGTTGCTATCTGTACATTTAGCACATACATAAAATAAGTGTTTCAAGAGTGCAACTAGATAATATTCCTTAGCAAAATGTGCCTATTAGTGATAACTTGGTGATTAGTGTTATTACGGGATGTTAAAAAAAAACACACACCAACTTTAGTGCCAGAGGAGACAGCATTAGCATTACCCATTGACGATTCACAGTTAGTAGAACGAGAGGAAAACGTAACACACATAGTTCTCCACGAACACGTGATCAAGAAACAAACACATCATATGTGAGAGGAGTTGAGGATTATGACGTTTCTTGGACAGTTTTCTCAGACGTAGAAAGTCCTCATCATTACGACAAGGCAATGCAAGTGAATTTGACCAAACAAACAAACACAATGGCGATCTGACCTACTGTAATACCACCGCGTCATCTTCCTAACAAGTATTTGTGTACCATGAAGATAAAAATCTCACGAATTCTTAGACACAGACGAGGATGGAATCAATGCCCAGTCACTTCTAAATGAGTGTAAACGACATTCTGTTGAAAGGCATATAACAGATGAGAATGAAAAAATAGCTGTTTTTTCATCAAGGATTAACCAAGAAAGGTGCCCAGCTGTCGATTTGCTTTGATTTTATAAGCTCTTGCGAGCTCAGAAATATGAAGAAATAGAAATCCTGAAGAAATTTTCTGTAGGTATAAATTATTTTGTCTGATATAACTCCAGAATTACGTAAGATCGTCGATCTTATGAGACAACATACCGCAAACCCTGTAATAGGTGAAATAACGACAGATGTGTCCTTCATTAAGAGAATGCTATCAGCCAGTATAAAAAACTCAAACTGGGTAACTGCTGATGGGAAGATGTCATCAATGCATGTCGTTGACATCCTTGGTTATAGATGCATTGTGTAAATTACCTGATAGGGTAATAAGGGTAACTAAAACAATTGCTTATACCCCAGCAATGTGTTTATTAGATTTTATGAACGAGGCAGAGATTAAATGCAGCAAAGCAGGAGTAAGTGAAACATCATAATCCATTACAACAAGGATGAGAGACAGACACAGTGGTAGCTATGAGTACATCTAACACGAGTACAGAAAAATAAAGATCGCAACGTGAGAACAGACAAGTAAAACAACATCTGACATCAAGGCAGCATTCACAAACACCAGGCCATAGGCAGCCTCAAAAATTTGCACGCAGTCCAACCAGAAACCGTGCCACAGAAAAAACAAAATATGTAAAGTCATTTCGTAAGTCACATTCGAGAGACAGGCCTACACTATGTTATTACTGTGTTAATCCCGGTGACATGAAAGCTGAGTGTTATCTCCAACACATTGAAGACATAGATAAAGAGAAAGAGGTGTAGACATACTGCAGAGGGCATAAACCACAGGACATTTGACGTCCAACTGCAAGAGATTTGAAAGATTAATATCTGTTTTTAAGTCGGGGGAAAGGTACACCACGGAAAAAGAATGATCATACATAAAAACAATCCTCGAGTGCAAATATGAAGCATACACGAAAATGAGTGTATTTTGGTGTCCGCTTCCTGTGAAGATGAAAATATTTCATTATTTTTTGGATTCAAGCTCACCAGTGAATTTACTGACACAAGAGGAATTGGAGAGGATTTTTAGAAATAGCAGGGAACTAACCTTCGTGGAGGAAACTATTTTTTTTTTTTTTTTTTGTGTCCAACTCTGGGCATAGGCTTCACAGCCTGCCATCAAGGCCCAGCAGTCCTCCTACATACCATACACCTCTACATGTCACCACTTCGGCGCTAACACCCACCGTCCATATTGGATACATGCCAGGGCTGTCTCATACAGGACTGGTGTATTGGTATTAGCGAGGGTATTTTTACATGTCGGCGGGTCTTCTGGTAGATCAGTAAAGCCTAATTATGAAATTCAAATCCTTAAACTGTTCCCTGTCCCAGCCGGGATTCGAACCTGGGTCCGTTGGACCTGCAGGCCACCTCTCTACCGATTGAGCCACCGCCTCCCCAATTGAGCCACAGACTTATATCCTGTAGATATAAGTAACCGAAATGACATGATACAGCGAGACATCAGTTTCACAGAGACAACGAAAGCAATTACCACTATTTTCTACATAGCAGAGAACTTAATAATAAGAGCTAACATGTTAATGGGCTTGGGAAACATGAGGAAATTGAATATCATATTACTTCTACACATGGACGGGATAGAATATGACAATGAATTGACGGAGGGAGTTTTACCAGAAATGTCATCCAACAATTGTACAAAATCGAAGGGAGTTGGAACGATCAAACACCTTAGCAGAACGATTCAGTCTGACCTCAAAGAAAACGAGAATACACATGCAGTCACTAATATTGCTCAACATTCTCTCCCAACTCTCGCACCCCCCTTTACGCAGGTACCAAGGTGACAATAAACTTCCAACATCAATTCCCGCATATCTCACCAATTATGTAGTTATTCCCCAGTATGAAAGTCACCATATAGAGTAAATTGAAGAATGGTACTGTTATTATCTTAGAAGAATCATGAAAAGTGAATGTACTCTCGGTGGAAAATGCCTAATGTTAGATGAATAACGATGGGGAAACTTATGTCTTCCTAATTAATCAGATGAATGGAGAAGTGCAGATCAAAAAAGGAATTTGCATATGCAGTTTAGAGACTTGTCCAACTCCTATACGTGAAGGAACAGTTAGTGGAACATCATGCAAGAGTCGACAGAGTGCATAAAGGAGAATTTGATTCACTCAGGAAATTCTGATGTTGAATATGATCCACTAAATTTATTATAAAAACACAGACAGACAGTCTCATTACCTGGGGGAAATTAGGTTGTACTAACTTGATTAAACACAAAATTAACATAAACCAGGACACAACCAATATGCTGTATGTACCAGCAGATAGGGTGCCACACTCACAATGAAACCTTTTCAAATCAATGTTAATGAAATGTAAAAAATTGGTCTTATTGAGCAATCAGTCTCTCCGTGGAAAGCCCCATTATTTTTCGTGCCCAAACGAAACAGTGAAATGAGTTCGGTCGTTCATTATCGCAAAACAAACCAACACATAATCCCAGACCAGTTTCCTATGCCACCATGAAGTGACGTCTTGTAAAATATTCGGCCAGAAAATATTGTCTTTTTGACAATCGATTTGCTTAATGAATATTATCAGAGTTAGATGATGAATCACACAAATACACTGCTTTCTCTACAAATACAGGGCATTATCAGTATAAATTTTGTCAGTGGGATTAAAGACAGCTCCAGGTACATTCCAACGATTAATGACTGGTGTATTATCAGGAATGTTAGGAAATAGTATTTTCGTCTACTTGGACGACACCATAATTCCAACATACACAATAGATGGACATTTACAGAAATTAGACCAGCTCCTACGCAAGTTAGTTAATGCTGGTTTTAAAATTAAGCTGTCTAAATACAAATTTTGCTTTAAGGAAACAAAATTCTTAGACCTCAGGCTTGATGCAGAAGGTATACACAGTTCAGATGAGAAAATACAAGCAGTAAGGGATTTCCCTGAATCCACAAATGTGGATGAAGTAAGACCATTTTTAAGACTAACAGGATATTACCTGTCATTTATCCAACAGTTCTCTCACATAGCAAAACCATTATTCCACCAACGGAAAAAACAAGCTGTATTTCAGTGGGGAGAGGAACAAATATAATAGCATTTAATGAATTAAAAGATAAACTAGCATGTGCACCTTGCTTGACCTATACTAGTTTCACAAAACCATTTACAATTTACACAGATGCATCTCTTAAAGCATTAGGGGCAGTACTGATGCAAGAAAATATGCGTGGAAAAAATCAAGCAAATGCATTCACTACCAGACAAATAAAGAGTGCAGAGAAAAATTGTTGCATTACAAACCTACTGTAGAGGCACTTGCAGCGGTCTTTTCATTACAAAAATTTCTAGATTTGGTATATGGTTACGAAATTCACCTATTCACTGACCATAAACCACTCGAGGACATGTTCCAAGTAGATGTACAGACACTAAAATATCATAACACAATACAAAATAGTTTGAAACAATAACATGCTGTTAATGTGTAATATAGAGTCTTGAGGAAAATCGTGCCTAAATTCGAGAGAGGTGGAGGAAAAAACAGTGGAAATTCTAGCTAGGGAATGTCACACACAACATAATAAGACGTCATGGAAAGTTACACAACACACCTGATAGAAGATCACCACACTCATATACGTGCCCACACACATGACCCAACAATTCATATTCGGGGGAAATTGGAGTCTGGTCAGAAGGAGTTGGGACACGATAAGAGAGAGAAGAGGCACGGTGGAAGAGACAGGAGTAGAGCGCACGGCGTTAACTAGCATAAACCGCCCTCACTTTAGTACTGTTCTTGTCAAGATAACTCCCTTTTGAGAATAAACTGCAATGAAACCCCAGACTCATCTTTATCTTTCTCCTGCCATCCACGTCAAGACCAACTCGAAAATTCTTTCCTAGTACAACCTTATAATCTAACAATATTGGTAACGACTCGGCTACAGCTATGAGATATTTGGTATCCCACCGGGGTTTGATTGCAGTTTATTCTCAAATGGGAGTTTTCTTGATAAAAGCAGTACAAAGGTGAGGGCAGTTTATACTAACTAACGACGTACCTCTACTCCTAAATTTTCCACCGTGCCTCTTCTCCTCTCAGATCCCAACCCTTTCTGACCAGTATCTCCAATTTCACCCGAATGTGACTGGTTAGGTCATGCGTGTGGGCACGTGTATGAGCGTGGTGATCTTCCACCAGGTGTGTTGTGTGACTTTCCATGACGTCATATTGTGTTGTGTGCGACATTCCATAGTTAGAGTTTATACTGCTTTTTCCTCCAGCTCTCTCAAATTTAGGTACGACTTTCCTCGAGCCTCTATATTAAATATCACCAACATATTAATATTTCTAATTATCATGTAGTGTGTTATGATATCTTAGTGCCTCTACATGTCTCTCACAAACAGAGGCAGTCTCACTTGCCAAATTTTTACAAGAATTTCTTAGCATTCTGAAAATCTACCACTATTATCCCTTCGTCAGCCAGGTGAAAAAGCATAACCCGAAACGTCATGAGAGGTCTTGAAAGATCCTAAATAAATTTTTGGATTTCTAGCATATGCAGGAAGGTATAAATGTTAAACTGTGTACATATGTTGCCCAGGACACTGCACGTGTAGCCAATTCACCGTGTGTCTCTTTTGTGTTTTATTTTATTTTTATTTATTTTTTGTGTTTTTAATGAAAGTAAAATTTTTAATATTTTTTCAAAATTTTTGAATGTTCGCACAAGTAATGAATAATGTGGCATACATTTTTAGGTTACATCATTCTTATTCATTCAGCATGCTCTTAACATGATATAATAAATGTAGTATCAGTTATAATACCGCAGAAATAAACACTATCATGAAAATAAAATGACACGAGAAATTTGGTTGAATCTATGTTCAGAACATAAACAAGATTGACATATGTATTCAGAAAGCCTCTGAATGAATTGCAAATCAAGTAATCATAAACAAGACTGACATTTTATAATCAGAAACCCCTGAATGATTTTAACATCAGATAAATAACTGCAGATGTCATTATCAGCATCAGGAATGGGAGGATCTTCTAGGATTCTCCCTGCTGACTATAGACTATCTCAACATTCGGTGATATGGTCAATAATATCTAAAATCTCCAAAAAAAGAAGAAAAAAGTCACCTGAAATGCTAGGTAGGGTACCGGACGACCCCCAACGAAATTTGCACCCTCCTAACTCCTGAACTATAAGAGTCTTTCCACTCAAATTTTGTGTGCTAATACACTGGCCAAAGACAAACAAAGCCATGGTTCGCCAGATCCCTAAAACAATAAGTAGCTGAATGGCATCATTTAAAAAATGTGTTGGGTTCAATCTGCCCCCACATGGCGTACGGGGGGTTAAACATATATATTCGAAGCATTGGCTTGGGGCGGGTCAGGTCTTTGAGTGAAATTGATATTCCTTGGCCCAAGGGAACATTTTGAGCCGTCCCCTTCCTTTACATTACATGCATACGCACTTTACACATTTACCAAATTCCTTGTCCTTTTTTTTTTTTTTTCGGTGTTTCTGCTTTCTTAGTTACGGTGTGATTACAGGCTAATAATAATTTCACTCCTCTGATAGGCCTCCCTTGTTCCACTCATAAATTATGTAGGTATTATTCAGTGTTAATATTGTCATCTGGTTAACTACTGGACCGGTAAAGATTTATTCATCGACTACCAGTATGTTTTTCTTTTCTTTTTTTTTAGATCGTTCATTTCCCTCTCTTGCACTTCCTATTATAGAGAGTTACACTGACGTCTCCGTTAAAACTAAATGCACACTATCGCCCATAGTTGTTCAGATGTTTATGTAATACACTCCCTCTATTGTCCATTGAGTCGCTCCTGCGATCATCATAGCAGCATACTTGGACTGAAACTCTTCTCTAACTACAAGCCCAAGTGCTGCTAATAATAACTTCCTGTCCATGGAACAGGTTCTTCTCATACATTCTTCTTTTGTCTACTCTCTTCTTTGAAATGTTGCATCTCTTTACTGTCGCTGTTGCAGTGGCCACTTTTCTTCTGAACAATTTGCTTGTACAAGTACACCTCTTCCATTACGGCGGGCACGTACTCGTTGCACAGGCCGGGCTGCATGCTATCACCTTTCTTCTCTGAACTGTTGCATCTCTTCACTGTCACTTTTGTAGTGGCCACATTTCTTCTGAACAATTTGCTTGTGCAAGTACACCTCTTCCATTACGAAGGTCACGTAGCAGCATGTTGTCACTTCTCTCCTGTCCAGCTCTCTAATATATGAGTTAACGGATACTGTCAGTCATTCATGTATGTAACAGATCAACTCTGGAACTGTCCTCCTTAGTCCATAGTTAAGTTTGCCGTGGCCCCCAGCCATATAAAGCACCATGTGTCCAAATACCTCGAAATGGATATATGTTGACTTTGGCTTAATTTAGTTCTGTTTATCTTGAAAAGAACAATTTTTTCCTTGCTTCTAACACTGGTTCGCTCTTTTTTGCATTTAAAAAAAAAAAAATCATCGTTCTTTGTGATCCTACACGTAATGTGCCAGAGTCCAATCATTTCATGACTAGTTAGCAAGTTGCTTCATAATTGAAGTTACTGCCATTGTCTACATATTATCCATGCCTACTTAGTTCCTACATGAGCAGCAAGAGTGAATAGTTACTCATCTCTGAATGGCATTAAGTGAGGAAAAAAAAGCCACCACTCAGATGGAAACCCTTAAAGGCCTCATGCAGCTGAAGCACAGTAAGTTAATAAACTACCAGTTGTTGGTTTGGTTACATTGTTCCCAACCTCCCATCCACCGAAGTAATGGGTTTCCTGGAGTATGTGAAATCAGATTGCTTGTCACACAGTGTAGTCACGTGAATGTTGTTCTACTGTTGGTTGTTCTTGTCATTGGTCGCTGCCCCACTGGGGAAATGGCAGACTCATAAATTCACGTTTCTATTCTCACCTCAAGAGTATAATGTTATACACAATAACAGCTTTCAAAAATTTACAGCCACTTTCCAATGATCACACAACAGTTTATTCCAGTCGCTACACTTCTTGCTTATTATGCCTTATTCATAGTCAGTCAGACCCCACACCCGCTCCCAGCTAAACCTCTTCATTGTAATGTGTTTCTAGAGAAGTCTTTCACCTCGGATGCTCAATTATACTGTGATGGCATAACTGAGCATAAATAAGTGTGGGTAACTGGTGCCACGCCACGGAGTGCTAAATCTAACTACACCATCCTTCCATCACCTTGGCTACCGCTGTCCTCTTACTCTCTCTGATTCTGATCTCTGTATATCTCACTGACACCCACAGGAGTAGGAATAGTGTAGGCAGGGCGACCGTGGTCCACTTGTTTTTTGTTACGTGGGTCAATAGTATTAAACATATGCATAATCTTGAGAAAGAAACTTAGACTACACAAGCAATTGCATGTCACTCCAGCACCACGTAACAAAATTCATATTTTATACCAATATCTCTAAGTACAACCGTATTGAAAAGTCAGAGGACACTATGCTTTTCCATCTATCTACCATTTTAAATATGAAAAGAGTACCATTCCTCTGTTACTTGCTCATCTGGTGGCAGAGACGGTGGTGAGACAAAAGTCTGCTTGGATCCCCTGAATACCATGTTAGCTTTGCGGTGAGGCTGCCATTGAATTGGTTGGCGGTCACTTACATGCTGATTTTGGCAACTTACACCAGTCGAGAACGTTGTTTTGTTGTTGTAGAGTAACTCCGTTCCATGTGACCGAGCAAAACCATAAACTGCAAACAAGCAATGCCTGCTTCAGAGAGACAGACAGACTGACAGACAGAGATATTTCACGCAGCATATAAAGCGTTTTTTCTCTTCATTTGTACCCATTTAACCGTGATAAAGATTACATTATGACCGACTACATCACATGAATCAGACAGTAGTAGATGCACATTATAGTCGCTCATCAGATACTGAAAATGAAACCTCAGTTGCCACGTTATCTTGTGTACTTTGCTATAATCCTGTGTATGTGTGTGTGTGTGTGTGTGTGTGTGTGTGTTACAGCCAACTCTGGAAAAAGGATTTTTATGAAACTTGGTAGGATGGTTGCTGCTGGGTTCCAGATGGGCCGGATTCATTTTCATGTTGACCGATATTTTCTGAAGTGACGTTTTGATCCCTAATTATTGTTTCTGGGCCCATTTGTGCAACATGGACATGGAAGAGGCGTCGGGCATTTCTAAGGAGCTTCATTCATCTTCAGAGAGAGAGAGAGAGAGAGAGAGAGATTATACATCTACAATCCGCTGTCTGTTACTTTACTGATACTTAGAACAGGTGATTTTATCAAGCAGAAAATGGTGGTAGCTGTGGTGGTGGTGATGGTGGTGGTTCTGGTAACTGTGATGATGAAGGTGGTGGTGGTAATTGTGCTGTTGGTAGTTATGGTGGTGGTGGTAGTGGTAGCTGTGATGATGATGTTGCTGATGATTGCAAATGTGTTGGTGATGGTGGTGGTAGTGGTGGTGGTAGTTGTAGATGTGATAACGGTGGTCGTTATGGTGGTGGTAGATGTGGTGGCAGTAGCTGTGGTGGTGTGATGGTGTTTATGGTACCTGTGATGGTGTTAATGTTGATAATAGCTGTAATGACGATGGTGGTCAGGTAGCTGTGGCAGTGGCAAAGTGGTGGTGGTGGTGGTGGTGGTGGTCCTGGTAATGATGATGGTGATGGTAGCAGCTGTTGTTGTGGTGATAGTGGTGCTGGTGGTTGTAGCTGTGATGATGATGGTGGTGGTGATGATAGTTGTGATGATGATGGTGGTGGTGATGATAGTTGTGATGATGATGGTGGTGGTGGTGGTAGCTGTTTTGGCAGGGTTGTTGGTGGTGGTAGCTGTGGTAGCGGTGTTGTTGGTGGTGGTAACTGTGGTGGTGGTGTTGGCGGTGGTGGTAGCTGTGGTGGCGGTGTTGGTGGTTGTTGTAGCTGTGGTGATGGTGTTGACTTGGTGGCAATAGCTGCAGTGGTGGTAGCTGTGATGATGATGATGGTGGCGGTGGTAGCTGCGGTGGTGGTGCTGATGATAGCAGTTGTGATGATGATGGTGGGAGTTGTGATGGTGGTAGGTGTGGTGGTAATGGTTGTACTGGTAGCTCTGGTGGCAGCTGTGATAGTGGTGGTAGTAACAGTAATGACGATGGTGATGGTGGCTGTTTTAGCTGTGATGATAGTTGTGGTGGCGGTAGCTGTGTGGTGGTAGCTGTGGTGGTAATGGTAGTGTTGTTGGTTTCTGTGGTGGTGGTAGTGTTGATAATTGCTGTAATGATGATAGCTTTGGTGGCAATGGT
Source organism: Coenobita brevimanus (assembly GCF_032717465.1). NCBI lineage: Eukaryota > Metazoa > Arthropoda > Malacostraca > Decapoda > Coenobitidae > Coenobita > Coenobita brevimanus. Next base: position 35,059,420 of record NC_137053.1, on the reverse strand, counting down.
AGTGTTGTTGGTTTCTGTAGGGGTGGTAGTGTTGATAATTTCTGTAATGATGATAGTGGTGAGGTAACTGGTGGTGGCAGTGGTGGCGGTGGTGCTGGCTATGATGATGATGATGGCGGCAGTCGTGTTGGTTGTGGTAGCTGCTATGATGATGGTGGTGGTGGGAGATGTGATGATGGTGGTGGTTGTGGTGGATATGATGATGGTGGTGGTTGTGGTGGATATGATGATGGTGGTGGTGTTGATGGTAGCTGTGATGATGATGCTGATGGTGATGGTAGCTGTGAGGATGATGGTGGTGGTGGTAGCTGTGGTGGTGGTGGTGTTGACAGTGGTTGCTATTTTGGCATTGTTGGTGTTGCTGGTAGTGGTGGTAGCTGTGGTGGCAATGTTGATTTGACGGTGATGGTAGTTGCAGTGGTGGTGTTAAGGGTGGTGGTAGCTGTGGTCATGGTAGATTTGACGGTTTCTATGATGATGGTGGTGGGGATTGCTGTGGTGGTGTACATTGTGGTTAGTTGTGGTGGTGGCGATTGCAGCGTTTAGGAAACAGCTCTTATTTGCAGAAGTGCTTTCCAGCCTGATTGGGCCTCAAGGTTCTTGTTTATAGTGTAAAAACATCTGTGTGTTTGTGTGTGTGTGTGTGTGTGTGTGTGTGTGTGTGTGTGTGTGTGTGTGTGTGTGTGTGTGTGTGTGTGTATGTGTGTGTGAGCTTGCAGGTTGTCCTGCTGGTGGAGCTTGGTGGCCTGATGGGTAGATTAGTGAGAACATGGGTAAATGGGTAGTACGTGACAAGGGCTGAGATCAACTGCTGAGTGAGCTGTGGTAGATAATTATATTATTAGCTTAAGTTGGTGATGTCCATTCGTTAGTAATTGTCTGATGGGAAGTATTTATAGAAACACTTTTGTCACAGGTAAAACATGATGAGGCATACCGTATAAAATACTGTCTCAACTCAAGAACCTGTCTAGCGCTTCACTGGATGGGGCAGGGACATGGCAATGGAAAGATTAAAGAATGGAGAGGTTGTACAGATATTGCAGGAATTTTATACTCTTTTCTTGATTATACTGAATTTTGTCGACTTTACCAACAAAACAAGAAACAAATCAGAAACATGTAAGAGATGAACCACCACAACAGCTTAGCCTATCATTACCGGCCGCAATAGCAAAGCTGGTATTGTTCTCAAGGTAAGTTTACACATACGCGGTTTGGATGCGACTCGTAAAACCTCTTGTCCGTCATGGTTCACATGGCAATGTTTTCTGCTAGATTTACACATATGCGGACGTAACACGAATGTTGTTCGTGTGGGGATCGCATCTATTCCGGATTGTCCTAGTTGAATTCGTCTGTAGACCACTGCAGCGATTTCGGACACACAATGAGTTACGTAACCGACACGAAATAGAGTTAGATACCACAACTCGATACGAATGAGACTAGAACGTGATGTGCAGACAGTTCGGTCGCGACTCGGAAATTTGCCCAAGGCCCAAATTCTAGGACCACCTAAAATTTGCGACACAGACAAAATAAGACACGACTGCCGCAGCTGTCTTCAGACGAATTCGACTAGGACAATCCGGAATAGATGAGATCCCCTTACGAATGACATTCGTGTCACGTCCGTGTACCAGTCCGCATATGTGTAAACCTAGCATCAATTTGTCTGTCCATCTTTCTGTCCATCTGTGCTTCTGTTAGCATGATAACTTCTCAGCTGGTCAAGATATCATCACAATTTTGCGAGTGTGTACCATGGGAAAAAATCGACCACACATGCGAAATTGGTGCAAGTAGGTCAAGATCTGTGTGTCCGTTACCACGATAACTTCACAACTGCTCAAGATATCAAAATTTTACAAGGTGTGTAGTAGGGATGAAAATCTACGACTTATAGAATGGCGAAAGTAGGTCAAGGTCAAGGTCATATTCTGAGTCTTGCTAGATATGTATCGGCTCGCAGCTGGTGCGATTCCCCCCGTGGGGGTCTCTAGTTATGTCTGTTTTCTTTTACGATTCAGTAACAAGTGAAGGAAAATGATTGATGACAATAAACAAAGGAAACTGATGTGAGCATAGTCAGTTTTTTACTGCCAGTGGGACAAGAAGTTTTATTAAACTCGTGAACTTCTCAATAACTATCCCTGTAACTGGAATCAGGTGGATCTATAATGACTCTATTAGGCCTGGTTTATTGATCTCGGCCTAAGCACAGTAATCTCTCAATTATTCAGCATAATTCAAACAACCTCCACACCAGAGATTGCTCAGGTACCCCCAGCTGGCTCTCCATTAGGCAATGAGCTGGATAAAATGTCACTACCCTAAGCTGTATGTCTTAACCCTGTATCTTAAGATCTTTCCTACAATATTACCCATGAGTAAAAGATTAAAGTTAAGCATAAAAGACAACACAGTATTGATGCGGTATATATAGTACAGTGACGCAGTACATAATACAGAATGATACACAAATAATGTTGACATCGATGGAGGGTAGAGTAGTACACCATGCAGTAAAGTGCATATTATCCAGTGTGGTCTAGTGGCGAATGGCAAGGTTAGTCACAACACTACAGCAACAAGTGGGACATGAGAGGCCACAGACCAAGTAACAGCACTAGGGGTTGGCCACCTCATGGGTCACAAGTGCAGTGCACAGATACGTCCTCATTATATAGATGGGGTCCACGGGAGAGACTGAGAGAGCAACAGAAGGCTTGGCGCATTGGGTGGGCCATTCCCACAATGCACTGTGATTAGATGGCACATTGTGGGGTCTGCCTGTGTGCCGATTTTGTCCCGTATCTGAGCTGGATGATACACCTCACTGACGGAAACTACAAAGTACCACCGATTGCTTCCCGTTTCCGAGCTGAACAGAGGAAGGGGTAGAGGAGAGACCAGATGGGAATTAGCACCAAAAGTATAGCACTTTTTCATACGGCATTTCATACCATAATTTTTTTGCATTCTATATTTCAGATCATCATTACCTACAGCACATGAAGAATATTGTATTCTGGGAATGTTAAACGTAACATAGCCCATTAGCCCCTGACAAGCTCATTGCCTTATATGAGATAATAATATGCAGGCCACCCCTGGCTTCGCTGTTAGCCTCATATGAAGCGATGGGTCTCTGCGCCATAATTTCAAGCACGAGGAAGCAGCAGTGGTTTCCGTGGGAACGTTGAGTCTCCTTGATGCCAACAGAGCTGATGCTAAGCTCTGTCACACCGCAGTTGCCAAATACCACGTGTCTACTTCCCACGGTGCTGGTGACTACCACCCTCACACCCACCCAGGAGGCGTACTTTACAAAATGACGAGGGTGATGAAGAGTTCAAGCTCAGAAACACTTGATCTGATGACAAAAAAAAATCAACTTAATGTTAAAATGAAAGTCCGAAAACAATGACTAAAGGAAGGTAATCAGGTTGATAGGAATTAGCGCTGCGGGGGTTAAAATGCTTAACTATCAACTCTTATTCATACAGTATTGCCAAACACTCCATGTCATTAGAATACTTGCTGGCCTAATGCGAATTTATGCCACCAGCTGTTCATGTGTATGGATATTGAATGGGTCAAACGAGGCTACAGATTTCATTTGTATAGTATCCAGGTACTATCTATGAAATTTTATAAATAAATGTTATATGTGGATATTATTTCAAAAATCCTCAGATATAGTAAGCAAAAGTTATCATTAAGAACCTAGGTATTCATTTAGAGGATGTTCGAACGCAAAACCACTAGTCAAATGCAGATAAAACTTTGAACTTTACACTGTCCCATAGCCCAGTGAGAAATTCTTTTCGTCCAGTACAGTTATTCATCTCGCTGTGTTCTAAAACACTCGTACCATTCCACGATCAGACCAGAGAGAATGAGTCTTTGTATTTGCTGGTTTTCTTCCACTTAAATGCCCCAGGCACAGCAACAGAATTGTAGCACTGATGTTTAGTTCAACTGATCAGCTTTAAGCAGTTCTTAATTGTTTCATGTGCAAAATACATATAAATGATGAGAAATTTTTCATTGCAGGTGCAAATCTCGACTTGCTAGAAACGGAAATGTACCCCAGTGTTATGTGGAACATAACAAAATTCCTTTTCATACACAACAACTACAGTTGTAGTGGAAAGAGAGTATGAGAAGCATATTTAAAATTGCTGAATTACACAACCTTTTAGAGTTTCAGTTCTTTACCTGAATGAAATCGCCTAATGATAGCAAGATAATTGTCACTATATTACCAGTAATGTGAGCTTTGTGTGCTTCACAAGAGAGCGAGTGTTTATACATATGTCCGTCATCATAATTTCATCTTGGTGTAAACTTTCAACATTTCTGGTGAGGTAGCTGAACAATAACAGAAGAATAATTGAGTTAAAATGTTTAATTTCTCATGTTTTCTCTCTCTCACACACACACGTACACACACACGCAGCTGGCACGTGTTTTCGACAACAAATAAGTTTTTTGGGTGCTGGATGTGCATATATCGAGGCTCTGTAGCATGTATCATACGCACAATGTTCAGTTCCCGACTTGCTGAGTCAACTAACTGTGTTAGTGAACACTTGGCTATAGATCGAATGATAAAACCCAGAAATGGGGCGATTATCTTTGCTGATTTCATCCCCTGCACATAGAAAAAATGGTCATGTCAAATTATGAGTGTAATATTTGATATTTGACAGCTAGAATGCATGAAGGAAAAGAGTGTTTCAACAGGAAAATTAATATTTTTAAAGTCGATTTCATTGTGGGGCCTGTCAGTTGCCTACATCACTAACTCCAGAGTTGCAAATGATTGGCAGCTAGTTCAAAGTGGAAGTCTGGGTACCCGTGCAGAGACCAGAGGTAGCATATATTTTCTAAAATCTCTCCCGTGATAGTTGTTGATACACAGTATGTAAGCTCTTTATATTATTTTTCAGTAGTCATACTAATTTCCTAGATATGCTTTGGTACTATAGAAAAACGATTACTAGAAGCCAAAAAAAAAAGACAGGTTTCACAGCATTCATCACATATATACAAGTCTCAAGTTGCACTTTTCATTTGAAATCCATCAAACTGCACCTCTCATTTGAAACCCATATAATTTACTTTTCTAAAAGAACACTGCATCATCTGAAAAATACTGAAAAAATCTGCAGTTTTTCATATGAAAATTGTACATTGTTTAAAGCTGAAATGATGGGGAGATTAGACCACAGGCCTAAATGTCACGAAAACGATGGCTCTGAAGTACCAATTGCAATAGAGAGAAAGCGTAGGACTGTGTTTTCCTTAACTCATTTTATGGGATACTAAGTTAGTTTATAAAATCTGAGTTCGTAATTTTAAAAGTAATATAAAGGATTACTTAGAAATTATATATATATATATATATATATATATATATATATATATATATATATATATATATATATATATATATATATATATGGTCGGAACGCACGATCTTAATCCGAGGCATCCCATCGACGTATGGGTGTATCGCAACATTTTGTCACAGCTAGTCCTGTCGATGTACTGGTACATTGCGCAATTGCAAGATTCATAATTTGCACAATTTTCAATTTTCGCGTGTGATTTTTCGTAAGTATACACGGAACACCTTCCTCTATTCCTCTGCAAAATGCCAGGCAGGGACAATGCCTTACACTGCATAACCTCCCCCCCCCCGCACACCATTGTCTCGGCAATTCACCTGTTATTAGTGTCAATCAATCAATCAATCATTTCCTGTGGCACCCTCGGGGATGCATAGGGCCTCGATGAACTCACACCACCACATCCTATCTTGTGCTAACTCCTCAAGATCTCCCCAACACTCATCTCCAGCTTCCCGTCTCATTGTCCTCACCCACGTCTCTTTTGGCCTTCCTCTACCTCTCCTACCAGGTGCCACCCACCCTGGTGTACCTCGTACTATTATTAGTGTCCTCGCCAATAAAGACATTCAGGGCCAGAGTGATTCCCCAATCGATGACGATGTGGAGGACAAAGTTTACATAGCATTAGAGGAAGAAACAGTCAGAAATGATGATCAGGTAATGTCGCCAAAAAAGGTCAAGTATGTTGATGAGTTAGTGAGTGAAACAATGCTTATAATGCCTATATTGCTGTTTGAAAAACAATATGGTCTCATACTACATATAAATTCGTACCAAATAAATAAGTAAATACCATTTATGAGCGGTGTGGAATAGTTACCTTTCCATAGAATTCGTTTTCTTTGGAGCCAGCCTGATAGCAAACCCAGTAAGGTAAGGAAGTACTGCTACTTGTATCGAGTATTTTAAACCTCAGGTGAGTGATTTCTCTATGAATTTTCGATGTTTCTCACCAAAAGAAGAGGTTTTAGCCAAAAAAAAAAAAAAAAATCCAAAATAGCTCGGGATTGGGGGGTGTCGGAGGTGCGAAATAGCTCGGGACATGACGGGTTAAGCTGTGTTGTGCTAATATTTCCTATCTAAGAATAGTTACCTGTTTACTATAATCCTAATTATTTTTGCTTTGCTGGACAAATACATGAAACTGATAAGAAATAAGGCTTACCCATATTTCAGGAAAGAAGGATTAGTAACCATCCCAGAACAGAGATGGTATACTCAGACCACCAGTTTTTGCTTGCATGTGTCTATCTTTCAGCCTATCTCCCTTACAGCACTGAGTAAAAATGTTGTTACAATTTCTCCCTTTCCTACAGTGACACAGAGGGCACATAAAAAGAACGGGGTTTAGTTGATGGATTTTGATGTAGAAAATTAATTAATCTGGTGAAAAGTGGCAGTTTTTCTTTGATTAGTGACATCGGGAACTGAGGTCCTTGGTATATTCCCTTGGAAAGCTGGGATTCCAAGAGGTATCTTTGGTCTCATGAGTAAATATATGTTAAAAAAAAAAAATCAATGTATCTGCTAAGTGCTGAAAGAATCTCTATATCACATAGTAGAAAAGTTATTAGCCTCTGAAAACCATTCCGGTCTGGCCGTGTCGGGTTGGGTCGCGTTGGGTCTGGCCATGTCGGGTCGGGTCGCTTTGGGTCATGCTGGGCCACTCATCTCTTTCTTTCTCTCTCTCTCTCTCTCTCTCTCTCTCTCTCTCAGAGTTTGGTTAACAATGTTATTGTCCCATGTCTCCTTTATATTCTTTCCCCTCTCCCCCCTCCACCTGTCATCACTCTCACATTATCCGCCCTCAGTCTTCTCGAAATACCATTGCTTCATTTTTCCTTTCCATCATACACACGCTGTTGCATGTTAAATTTTTAGAGTTCCTTACATTCTCACTTATTCCCTCACTCTTACATGTCCCCTCAGTCCCTCACACTTATTCTAAATTCCTCGCACTTTGTCATGCTTCTCTACACTCCCCAAATCCCACAATACTCCCTACAATCCCTCACACCTAACACTCCCTCACACCTCGTAAAGCTCCCTCACACCTTCCTACACTTCCTCACTCCTCATTGTACTCCCTCACATCTCCCCACACCCTCTTACACCTCCCCACACTCTCTCACACCTCCGTACACTCATTCACGTCTCCCTACATTTCCTCACACTTCCCCACACTCCCTCACACCTCCCCAAACCCATTCACTTCCCTAAACCCCCTAACACCTCCCTACACCCCCTAACAACTCCCTGCACTAAATCACACGTCCACACACTTGCCCACACCTCACTACAGTCCCTCACACCTCCCTACACTCACACCTACCCACACTTTCTAACACCTCCCAACACTTCCACGCATCTCCCTAAACCCTCTCACACCTCCCCACACTCCCCCACACCTCCCCATAGCTCTCAACACTCCCTCAGACCTCCCTAAACGCTCTTACACCTTACACCTTACCACACGTGTCAGGACGCTAAAATATCATAACACACTACATAATAGCTGGTCACATATACACTGTTAATATGTAACATACAGGTGTGAAGAAAGTCGTACCTAAGCTCGAGAGATCTGAAGGAAACAGCAGTGCACATTCTAGCAAGGGAATTTCGCACACAGCACAGTATGACACCGGATAAGAAACTCCACAAGTGTGGAAAGTTCGTCACAAATGCATCTGTGCCCTCACACATGACCCGACCAGTCATATACGGGGAAAATTGGAGAGACAGGGCAAAAGGGGTTAGGAGAGAGAAGAGACACAGTGGAGAAGGCAGGAACAGAGGGCACGAGTTGTGTAGCACAAACTGCTTTCACCTTAGTACTGCTCTTGTGAAGATAACTTCCTCTGGAAAATAAAACTTCACTCAAAGCCCAGACGCATCTTCATCTTTCTACTGCTATCCACGGCAAGACCAACTTGAATGTTGTCTCCTCCTAAAATCCTTAAAATCTAACACATTTTAGGAAGCGGTTGGCGACGGTTACAGTATTATTCGGTGGCAGTGGTGGGATATGAACCCACACCTCCGAAGACTTGATCCAACGTGGTCTAAAGTTATGTACAAGTTGGAGAGTGGCGAGCTACATATACCTCTCGAACAATTCAGAATAGTCAACAATACCTTATATAGGATCAATCCAGAAGAAACAAATCATAGATAACAGACAACTAGTAGTACCTAATGATATGATACCTTACATTTTAAGGGCAATACACGTTAGTCCACATGCAGGACATCCTGGCAAAGATACCGTAGGACAGTCAGACAATCCCGAATGTTATACTACTGGCCATCGTTATGCAAGGACATACACAATCACATAGACAGATGCGAGTCATGTGCGAGACACAAAGGCTACATATTAACACCTGCACCTTTTGGGAAATATCCTGTACCTAACCAACTGTGGGACATTGTCGCCGTTGACTTATTTAAGGTACCCTTATCTTACAATAATAATCAGTATCTCTTCATTGCTACAGATCATTTCTCAAGATATGTGATTTTGATTCCAATTAAGGATAAGACAACAGAAACAGTCTCAAGGGTAATCATAGACCATATTATATGTAGATTCACAACACCAAAGCTATTAATAAGTAATAATGGAAGTGAATTTTATCCTGAAATCTTACAAGCAATATGTAAACAATACAATATTAAAAAGATCAATGTCTTAGCCTATCACTTGGCATCCAATGGGTTGGTAGAGAGACACAAAAAAGTGTTTGATGTGCTGCGACACATTCTCAATGAAAATTATGCAAGCTGGGATAATTGGATTCCCAGAGTGGAAGCATCAATTAATTGTGCAATAAACCAGTCTATAAGAGACACACCCCATTTAATTTTCTACAGAACAGATAAAAAATTACCGTACGAGATTCTGCAGGTGAAAATTTGCCTGTCTACAATTATGACGATTATCCTAAACTCCATTTGCGTGAATTCCAGGAAATAGACAAAATGGTGAAGAAACAGTTATTGTTTTCCAAGAAAGAAATGACGAAGTCATTTGATGAAAAGACAAAGAAAACAGCCATCAGCATAGGAGACATTGTCTATGGTATCATTCACACTAGACACAATAAACTATCACCGCAATTTGAAGGCCCATACAGAGTAATTAAGAAAACAGCCAATTAGTAATTAAGTCACTGTCGGGTGACGATCTTCTCCATTATATTTGCTATATTACTCTTGGCTATGCACAGAATGCAAGCAAGGATTGCTGTACCTTGCCATTATGTTACTGTTGTGTAATTATATGCATGTGCATACAATTATGTCGCAACTTACATTGTAACTTACAGTGTTATTGTACAATATTATTAGAGTTACAACAGTTACCTACAATATTACTGCAAATAACTATAATAGTACTGCAATTTTGTAACAGTTACAATATTACTACAATTAAAACTACAATAACGTAACAATTAGTCATGCAATTTAACTACAATGTTCCTACAATACTGTGTTACCAGAATTATGTATGTCACTTAATCATCAGACAAGCTGAGTGTAGCAGTAGGCATTATTAATGACCTAGCAATATTACCATTGCATATGTCTGTTGTACACACATATTTATGCTACTGTATCACTGTAGTATATAATACAATATTCTATGTTCAGTTTTTACTACCATGTATTTAATCCATACAATGTGTTAGAATTCTACAATATTATTGTCTATACTATGTTTTAGATGAATACCATGTATTAGTAGATTTTGACAGGATATGTAAATTATTAATACCTGCTGTCGTAGGTACACCAGCTTGGCGTGACCGAGCGATGTTAGGACATTAAAATATCATAGCACACTACATAATAGCTAGTGCTATATATACTGTTAATATGTAACATAGAGGTTTGAAGACAATTGTGCCTAAGTTCGAGAGATCTGGAGGAAAAAGCAATGCACATTCTAGCAAGGGAATTCCGCACACAGCACAGTATGACACTGGATGGGAAACTCCACAAGTGTGAAAAGTTTCTCTCTCTCTCACACACACACACACACACACACGTGCCCTCACACATGACCCAACCAGTCATATATAAGGAAAATTGGAGAGACAGGGCAGAAGGGGTTAGGAGAGTGAAGAGGCACGGTGGAGGAGGAAGGAACAGAGGGCATGGAGTTAGCTAGCATAAACCGCTCTCGCCTTAGTACTGCTCTTGTGAAGATAACTTCCTCTGGAAAATAAAACTGCAGTCAAATCCCAGACTCTTTATCTTTCTTCTGCCTTCCACGACTAAACCAACTTGAACATTCTCTCCTCTCAAAATCCATACAATCTAACACATTTTTGGAAACGCATGGCAACGGCTATGATACACTCCCAAACACATCCCCATATTCCCTAAAACCTCCCTACACTCCCTCACATCTCCCTATACTCCCTCAAACCTCTCCTGAATCTCTCACACCTTCCCACATTCCCTCACATCTCCCAACACTCCTTCATACCACCCTAAACTCCTCAACACCTCCTCGCATTCCCTAACATCTCCCCGCACTCCCTTACACCTCACACTCCCTCACACCTCCCCAAATTCTCACAACTCCGCACACTCCCTCACACCTCCACAAACTCTCACTCCTCCCCATATTCCCTCACACCTCCCCATACTCCCTCACACCTCAGCACACTCATTCACACCTCCCCACACTCCCTCACACCTCCCCAAACTCCCTCACCTCCCCACACTCCCTCACCTCCCCACACTCCTGCGTACCACCCTACGCTCCCTAACACGTCCCTACACTTTCTCATACCTTCGCAAACTCTCTCACACCTCTCCACTCCTTCTAACACCTGCCCACAGTCCCTCACGCCTCCCTACACTTTCCCACACCTCCCCACACTCCCCATCACCTCCCTACACTACTCACACCTTCCCGCATTATTTCAAACACCCTCACAACTTCCCAGACTCCTTCTCACCTCCCCACACGCCTTCCCACCTTCCCACACTCCCTAACATCTTCCCACACTCCTTCACACCTCCCTGCACCCCTCACCACCTTCTCACCTCACTCCATCACACTCTCTCACACTTTCCCACATCCCTTCACACCTCCTTACACTCCCTAACACCCCATACTCCCTAACACCTCAGCTCATTCCCTAACACCTTCCCGCAATGCCTAATACCTCGCTGCACTCCCTAACACCTCCGCACACTCCTTCAAACCTCCCCACACGTTCCCACATTTCCTAACACGTCCCCACACTCCTTAACACCTCCTCACACTCCCTAACATCTCTCTACACTCCCTTACATCTCCCTATACTCCCTCAAACCTCTCCGCAATCCCTCATATTTCACACTCCTTTACACCTCCCCACACTTCCTCATACCACCCTACACTCCCTAACACCTTCATGCACTTCCTCACACCTACCCAAACTCTCTCACACTTCTTTACTCTCTCTAACACATCCCAAAATTCCCCCACACCTCTCTTACACTCCCTGCACTCAATCCATACTTCCCTAATCCCTACACTCCCCAACCCTTCCACATTCCTTCAAACACCCTCACACCTCCTTACACTCATTCATACCACCCCACGATCCCTCACATCTTCCCACACTCCCTCACACCGTCCCACGCTCCCTCATACCTCCCTACTTTACCTCACAACTTCCCACACTCCCTCACACCTCACTAACTCCCTCACACCTCACACCGTCACACCTCCCTACACTCCGTTACACCTCCACTCCCTAACCTCTCCCTGCATTCCCCACACCTACCCGCATTAATTTCAAACACCTTCACACCTTTTTACATTCCATTCCACCTCTCCGTACTTCCTCATACCTATCCACAATTCCTCACACCTTCCCACATTCTCTCATACTTCCTCACATATCCTCACTCCCTCACACCTCCCCTCACTTTCTCATACCTCCTCTCCTTCCGTCACACCTCTCACTCCCTCACACCTCCTCTCATTCCCTCAAACCTCCTCTCACTTCGTCACACCTCCTTTCACTTCCTCCCATTTCCCCTCACTTCCTCATTTCTCTCCTCACTTCCTCACCCTTCTCGTTACTCTCTCATACCTCCTCTCAATCTCACACGTCCCCTCACTTCATCACATCTCCCTTACGCCGTCACACCTCCCCTCACCGCCTCACACCTCCCTTCACCTCCATATTTCATCGAGGAAGGATAATAAAAAAAAAAAAAAAAAGCATTTGTAAGGAAGAGTCAGACTTTTGGAACTCTTATTTTTCAGGAGAGCTTCCTCTACTCACAAATTACGGTATTGAAAAGACCAATTTAGAAAGAAGCATGCTGGTTTCTTGGCCATTTTCATTTTTAGACAAGTGATTTTTTTGAAGTCAAAACATAAAAGATATGCTCATTCATTCTTTTGACTCATTTCACCCATTGTAGCAATTTGAAAAGATGAACGACACAAAGACGAGGAGGGGGGGGGGTTAAGGTGATATTTTAAGGTCTTTCCTCCTTTTTAATCAAGGCTGAAGATGAAAGGAAGGACAATGGGGAGGTGAAGGGGGGAAGGGAGGAATGTTTAGAAGGTTATATAAAGGAGACGTCTTGGCTCAAGAACCTGTAGTCCAGTTCACCTCGCCTGGACCAGTCGGGCTGAAGTGAGTGTGCAAGTGAGTAGAGTGAAGAGGGAAGTAGTTAGGCACGTGTTACGCAAAGGTAAGAAAACGTTGAGTATGTGTTAAGTTCAGGTAGGCAAGTTTTAATCGAGGAAGATGCTACGCATATATGGGGGTAGGTAGATGCTGGAGGTTACCTCGTTTTAATCAGAAATAAACAGTTGTGTGGCAGAGGAAGACAAGATGTTAACCTCTTAAATCCGATATTGTGTTTATTAGTATGTTTTTGCTAAGTATAGGTAAGTTTGCTGTGCTTAGGACAGAATTTTCGAACTGGAAGGGTCAGATATAACCTTTCAATCAGCACTTCACAGCTAGATATCCTTTTTAATTTTGAATAATATGGTAGTGGTAAAAAAAATTCACCCCACTGAAGGGGTTATATAGGTGACAAGAAAACAGAAATGACTAACAGAGACAGACAAGTGTACGAGTGTGTTAAGGAATACCATGTGCTGAGCAGAGATCGTCAGGTGTAAGGTAAAGGAGAGATACAAGTTGTACAGCAGATTTAGGAAGGGCTAGATAACGATAGGCTGTAATTAATAAGATATTTGTGGGTGTAATGGAGACGTTTGTAGTCGGTGGGGGCGCTCATCATCCACTCATTTAGTGTAGTGGTACTCTGTAATAGGGTAGTTCTACGCTGAGTGGCAAGCTAGATGATTTTCTGTAAACCAGGAAATCATTCAAAATGCCGGGCAGTAAACTTATAACCAACCAACACATGTTCCTTACGTGTCAACAAGTGGGTTGACGGAGGGTTAATCCCTCTCCCCGGAAAACAACTAACCAAAAATACAAACAAGAAGCCTCGGACCAGGACTGACAAACAGATGACGATCAAGGACCGAACAAAGGACATGGTTCGGGTTGCGACGTGGAATGTGAGGGGTGTAAATGATGACGTGAAAGAGATTACCTAGGTGCTTGAGGATGCAAAAGTGGACATATGTGGATTAACTGAGACTAAATGGTGAGGAGAGAGTATGAGAGAATGGGAGTATGGATGGGGTATATGTGCAGGAGTAGATGAGAATGAGAGGGCAAAAGAAGGAGTGTGTATTGTTGTAACAGATGGAAGGAGAATATAAGAGAGTATGGATTAGTTGGCTCAAGGATTGTGTGGGCAAGATTGAAAGTTGGACTACAAATGTGGGCGATTGTGTGCGTGTATGCACCAGTGCAAGATCCTGCAAGCAGAGTGAGAGAAGAGTTCTGGACAAATGTGGAAGTGTGCATGGAAAAGTTTGAAAGAAATAAGAGAGTGTTTATGATTGGTAGTATGAATGATAAAGTAGGGAATGTGAAGGTGGATGGAGTAGTTGGTGAGTGGGGTGTGCCTGCTGAGATAGATGAGAATGGCAGTGCTTTAGTGGACATTTGTGCTGGAAGGGGATTGGTGACAGCCAATACCCTCTTCAGACACAAAGTGATCCACAGGTATACATGGCGAGTGATGAGAAGGTTGGGTGGTGAACTGAATGAAAAGAAGGCAATGACTGATTATGTGTGCGTGGATGAAAGGATGCGAAGGTGGGTAATGGATGCAAGAGTGTTTAGAGGCTGGGGGAGTGGACTTTCTGACCACCACGAAGTGGTGGTCAGAATCAAGGTTCAAGTAAAAGGGAGAAATAGAAGGGAAAGACAGGTGGAAGGAGTAGATGCAAGGAGAGTGGAAAGGTTACATGAGGATGAGAAAAAGGCAGAATGTAAGAGAGAAATGGAGGAGCGATTGCATAAATATGGATTGGAGCAGATGGAGGGCGTGGAAAGTGTGTGCAAGATATTTACAGAAGAAATATGTGCAATATGTGAGGTGGTGTGTGGGGTGAACAGAAGACGAAAGAAGATGCAAGGAACAGCATGGTGGAATGAAGAAGTGAGACAGGTTGTAGCATGAAAGAAGAAAGCATATAGTGAGTGGATTAAAAATAGGGATGTGGAAGAAGTTGAGAGATGGAAGACAGAGATATAGGTAGAGAGGAAGAGAGAGGTGAAAGATTAGTAAGAGAGAGTAAGAAGAGGGTGGATGAGGAATTTGGAAGGAATTTGAGTGTAAAGTGGGGGGAATGTAAGAAAATGTTCTGGAAAGAGTTGAAGAAAGTCAAACAGGGAGGCAATGAAGCTAACTGGGGAGGGAAAGATAAAACCGGTAGATTACTAGTGGAGAAGGAAGAAAAAGGGAACAGATGGAAAGAACACTTTAATGAATTGTTGAACATAGAGAATGAAAGTAATGCGAGTATAAGTGGCTGGGGAATGACTGGGAGGAGGGATGTGAGAAGAGAGGAGGAAATAGGATGGAAGTTGTAGAAGCAATGAAGAGAGTCAAAATGGGGAAAGCCCCAGGAATTCACGGAGTGTGTGGTGAAATGTTGAAGCATGGGGAAGGGATAGTAGTAGAATGGATGTGGAAGTACTGCAGGTTGGCCTGGGAGGAAGGTAGAGTTCCGCAGTATTGGAAGCCAGGTATAATTATTCCCCTGTACAATGGAAAACGAGAAAAAGCAGTGTGTGGTAATCATAGGGGCATTTATCTTCTTAGTGTAATAGGAAAAGTATATGGTAGGATACTTATTGACAGAGTTAGGGAAAGAACAGAGGAATTACTTGGAGAAGAACAGGGAGGCTTTAGGAAGGGAAGAGGTTGTGTAGATCAGATATTCATTCTTAGATCTCAAGTGGAAAAATTTCTAGAGAAGGGAAAGAAGTTGTATACGGCCTTCATGGATTTGGAGAAAGCATATGACAGGATGGACAGACAAGGATTGTGGAAAGTATTATGAATATATGGAGTAGATGGGAAGTTGCTGAATGCTGAGAAGAGTATGTATGAGGAGGCTACGGCTGCATTGCATGTGGATAGTGAACTGAGTGAATTTTTCTATCTGAAAGTTGGGTTGAAACTGGGTTGTGTCATGTCTCCATGGTTGTTGAATCTGTATATGGATGGAGTTATAAAAGAGATACAGGGTAGGACAGTGGATGTTGGAGTGGCCCTAATGGGAGAGGGCAAGGTTTGGAAACTCCCTGTACTGTTGTTTGCAGATGGTACTGTGTTGATAACTGAAGACGAAGGGGAGCTGCATGGATTGGTGGATGAGTTTGGGAAATTATGTAAGAAATGGAATCTAAAGGTGAATGTAGGGGAGAGTAAAGTTATGGTCTTCGACAGATGTGAAATCAGTGAATGTAGTGAGGTTGAATGGGGAGTAAATGGAAAATGTGAGTACGTTTAAGTACTTGGGCAGTGTGATGAGTAAGGATGGAAGTTTAGAGAGTGAAGTGCTTGAAAGGGTACAACAAGGACGAAAGGTTGCTGGTTCCTTGAAAGCAGTGATAAAAAACAGGGAAGTGAGCATGGAAGTGAAAAAGTTACTACATGACAGTGTTGTGATACCAACTCTAACATACGGAAGCGAAGCTTGGACCTTGTTGGAGGGACACAAGTCAAGAGTGAGAGCAGTGGAAATGAGTTATTTGAGAAGAGCATGTGGAGTCACATGGAGAGACAGACTGACAAATGAGGATGTGAAGGAGCATTGTGGTGTGGATGTGGATGTGATACGAAGTGTTAGGAGAAACATACTGAGGTGGTTTGGCCATGTGGAGAGGATGGAGAGTGAGAGACTGACGAGTAGAGTGTATGTGAGTGAGGTGGAGGGGGAGAGGGGGAGGGGGACACCAAGGATGAGATGGAGGGATAGAGTGAAGAGGTATATAAGGGAGGGGTGTGTGAGCTAGGAGCAGGGCAGTGAAATGGGGGAGGACAAGGCGACGTGGAGGCGATTTGTTTGTGGCCACCCCGTATGTGATTATGGCATCTGGCAATAGACAGATAGACAGATGGATCAGTTGATTCAAGGATTGTGCGGGTAAGAGTTAAAATGGGATTACAAACGTGGGCGATTGTGTGTCTGTATGTGACAACACAAGATCGTGCAAGCAGAGTAAGGGAAGAGTTCTGGGCAAATGTGGAAGCATGCACAGAAAAGTTTGAGAGGAATGAGAGAGTGTTTTTGATTGGAGATATTAATGGAAGAGTAGGGAATGTGTATGGAGTAGTTGGTGAGTGGAGTGTGCCTGCAGAATTGGAAGAGAATGGCAGTGCTCTAGTGGACATTAATGCGAAGAGGGGGTTGGTGATAGCCTGTACCCTCTTTGGGTTTGAGCTCAAAATGATCCACAGGTATACGTGGTGAGTGATGAGAACAGTGGGTGGTAAACTAAATGTATGGAAGACATGATTGATTATGTGTGTGGATGAAACAATGAGAAGGTATGTCATGGATGCAAGAGCATACAGAGGTTGAGGGAGTGGACTTTCTGACCACCACTTGGTGGTGGCAAAAGTCAAGGTTTATGTGCTAATGAGGAATAGAAAGAGGGAAGGACAGGAGGAAGAAGTCCATACGAGGTAGATAGAAAGGTTACAAGAGGATGGGAAATGGACGGGACAAGGAGGAAGGTGAGAAGGGAGGAAGGGATCAGTAGGATGTAAGAACTGAAAACAATGAAGAAAGTCAAACTGGGAAAGCCCCAGGAATTGATGGAGTGTGTGGTGAAATGACGATGCATGGGGAAGAGATAGTAGTAGAATGGATATGGAAGATGTGCATATTGGATTGGGAAGAAGGTAGAGTCCTAGAGGACTGGAAGTCAGGTATAATTATTCCTCTGTACAAAGGAAAAGGGGGAAAAAGAAGTGTGTGATAATCATTGGGGCATTTGTCTTATCGGTGTAATAGGAAAAATATATGGTAGGATGCTTAGTGACAGAGTTAGGAAATAACGGAGGAATTAGTTGGAGAAGAACAGGAAGGTTTTAGGAAGAGAAAAGGTTGTGTAGACGAGATAGTCATCCTTAGGTCTTTAATGAAAAAGTTTCTAGAGAAGGGGAAGAAGCTGTATGCGGCTTTCATGGATTTGGAGAAAGCATATGACAGAGTGGATAGACAAGGAGTGTGGAAAATATTTAAACCATATGGAGTAAATGGTAAGTTGATGAACGCCGTGAAACGTATGTATGAGGGTGTTAAGGCTGCAGTGCGTGTGGATAGTGAAATGAGTGAACTTTTCTATCTGAATGTTGGATTGAAGTAGGGATGTGTCATGTCTCCTTGGTTGTTCAATCTGTATATGGATGGGGTTATAAAAGAGATACAAGATAGGACAGTGGATGTTGAAGCGGCCTTAATGAAAGAGGGCAACGTTTGGAAGTTTCCTGTACTGTTTTTTGCAGATAATAATGTATTGTTTAGTGAAGACGAAGGGGAACCGCAAGGCTTGGTGAATGAGTTTGGGAGAGTGTGTAAGCAACGGAATCTAAAGGTGAATGTAGAGAAGAGTAAAATTATGGTCTTTGAGAGAAATTAAATCACAGAATGTACAGTGAGCTTGGATGATGAGGAAATGGAAAATGTGAGTGCATTTAAGCACTTGGGTAGTGTGATGAGTAAGGATGGAAGTTTGGAGGATGAAGTGCTTGAAAGGGTACCACAAGGAAGAAAAGTTGCTTATTCTTTGAAAGCTGTGATAAGAAATGGGGATGTGAGCATGGAAGTCTTGTGATACCAATTCTAACAAATGGAAGTGAAGCTTGGACCTTGTTGGAAGGATACAAGTCAAGAGTGAGAGCAGTGGAAATGAGTTATTTGAGAGGAGCATGTGGAGTTACATGAAGAGACAGACTGACAAATAAGCAAAGGAGCATTGTGGTGTGGATGTGGATGTGACAGAATGCATTAGGAGAAATACACTGAGGTGGTTTGGCCATGTGGAGAGGATGCAGAGCGAGAGATTAACGAGGAGAGTGTATGTGAGCCAGTTGGAAGAGGAAGAGGGAGGGGGAGATCAAGGATGAGATGGAGGGAAGGAGTGGAGAGGTATATGAGAGAGGGTTGTGTGAGCTGGGGGTAGGGTAGTGAAATGGCGGGGGACAGGGCGACATGTTGTGGATTCGATGGTGGCCAACCCTTACGGGATTAATGTGCCTGGCAATAGACAGAGAGAATGGAGATGTCAGACAGAAGCGGACCAATGTTAACTCATACGTGGCGACTTTCATTTTAATCAGGCATTCACTAGACGACTTTTTGCAACTTGGGAAAGACCATTAATTTTGAAAGTATTATCGTTGTTCCTATATGTCTTATCCCACTGGTTCATAGCTTGGTTCCTTAGTCGCGTAAAATAATCTAGAAACATCAAGAATAAAATAAAACGTAAGTTACTGGGTTGAAGGGATTAATTAGGTGCAAAATATGAGACAAAGACAGGCAGGTGCTAGCCAGAGATGGCTAGAACATGATAATAGGATAAATCTGTTACTATGTACATAGTAAGGACTTTTCAAGTAATGAGTAAGAATGAAATAGGATTCACGATAGGTATAGTTTTATGCGGAGACAGAAAAGATGAGGCATATATTATTAGAGGGAAATGTTAGGGAAGGTGCACAAGATAAAGACAGAGGTAGGCAGTTGTTAGATTGAGGTAGGCAGATGTTAGACAGGTAATTATATCTTCGATAGTAGTAAGTACTGAATTTGTTGGAGATGTTGGCGATAGACAATTGTTAATTTCAGATAGGGAGGTACTACAGGTAGGCAAGTTATGAATGGAATTAGCTAGGCGTTAACTAAGTAGGTTTTAGATGGAGGTAATTAGGTGGTAGACTGAGGTAAGAAAGTCTTAGATAGAAATTAGTTAGAAAGATGTAGGTAAGTATTAAACAGAAGCAAGTAGATGTTATATAAAGGTAGGCAGGTGTTAGACACAAGGAAGTAAGTGTTAGGCAGAAGTAAGTGTTAGACAGGGGTAGGTAGGTGTTAGACAGATGTAGGCAGTTGTCAGAGAAATGTAGACAGATGCTAGAGGTAGGTGTCAGACAGAGGCAAGCAACATTCATGGCTTTTCTTCTAATATGTTCTCAGTTAAATACCACTTCCACTACATTTCTCTCTCTCTTCCTCACTCAGACTCAGCTGTCTAAGGTGACTGAAGGCGAACCCTTCTCTGTATCCCTCTACTTTCTCTATACTCATTTCACAGATAAAGGTGGTGGTTGTGTATATGTACGCAACAGCACATCTTGTTCTCATGTTCCCGACCTTGAATCCTCAGGCTCGTACGTCATGGTCTGACTAAATATATCTGTGCTGTGTAATTATCCCATAGTTCTACTTAGTATGAAAAATTCTTTGACTATCTTATTTCTAAGATGGAACACATTCTTTCAGTTTCTTCTTTCTCTGAAATCTCCATTCTAAGTAATTGCAATGTTTAGCTCCTTTGACTCTCCTCTCAGCTCACTGATCCACCTGGTGAACAAGCCTATATATTTTCTATCTTTAATAACCTAGAGCAGCTTGTACAGTAACCTACCCATATCCATGACCGACCCGGAAAAAGTCCCAACATACTTGATCTTTTCCATACAACGAATCCTTCTGTTTATATTGTTATCTTTTCTCTTTATTGGGCGCCTCCGATAACAACCTTATCACCTTAGTATGTCCTGTTGCCACAGCAAAGCCTGCGGACCCTCCCTAGAAGTGGCATCTGTGGCACTTCGAGGCTGCTGAACGGGAAACCCTCAGGCAGTAGTTCTTTCATAATCCCATGGAAGATCATTGCTCCATGGGCAATACAAAGGTTGTTCACTTGGGCATGGAAGCAGACATTCCTTTCTCTTATCTTCTGGCTAATGGAAAAATAATCGTTTAATAAGGCTTGTCCTAAATTTGTCCACAAAAAGGAGAAAGCCTACAAAAGGTACTGGCACTAAGCCACCCCTGAATCTAGTTTCTTTAATGTTTCTGCCCGGAATCATGCAAAGTCAGTTCTTCACTCTACTAAGAATAATTTCATTCGTACTTAATGCCATGAACTCTCCGACCCAAATTCTTCCCACTGCTTCTGACACCTTGCCAAAAACCTTTCTAACAACTTTACTTCATCCTCTTTCTCTTCTCTTTTCCACTCTGCTGACTTTATAGCTGTTTCATCTATTGAAAAGACAGAACCACTAGTATTTGCCCATACTTTCTTCTCCAGTTCCACCTTAAACGATTCCGGTGCAGTTCCTCCATTTCTTCTCACCTCCGACTTCTTCATGACTGACAGTACAATATCTTCGATTTATGTAGTTTCTCTCATCACTGACCTTAATACTAACAAGGCGTTGGGGCCTGATGGAGTCCCTCTTGTTGTCCTTAAAAACTGTGCTTCTGTGCATACACTCAACTTAAGTAAATTCTTCTGCCTTTGTCTGTCAGCCTATACCTTTCCTTCTGACTGGAAGTTTATTTTCATTCAGCCCATTCTCAAAAAGGGTGACCGTTTCCAGCCTTCTAACTACAGCCCAGTTCCTTTCACATCCTGTATTTCTAAAGTTTCTGAAAATATTCCTAACAACAACAACAAAAAATGGAGCACCTTTAATCTCTGATTAACATTATTCGTTCCACCAGGGACCTCAACTAGCAATCTTCTCGCCTTCTTTTCAAACTCCTGGCCATTCTCCTTTCAGGACTTTAGCGAAGGCTTTGCCATCACTCTTGGCATCTCAAAAACTTTTGATCGAGTCTGGCAGAAATCCTT
This sequence comes from Coenobita brevimanus, assembly GCF_032717465.1. Taxonomy (NCBI): domain Eukaryota; kingdom Metazoa; phylum Arthropoda; class Malacostraca; order Decapoda; family Coenobitidae; genus Coenobita; species Coenobita brevimanus. The sequence continues at coordinate 35,037,711 of NC_137053.1, read as the reverse complement.
AATATCCAAACTGCCCTCTTGCCATTTCCATCCTTCTATCTGTGCCTTCATCATTAGTTTCTTTTCTTGTCGTTCTATAACTGTTGCGGAAGATGACCACCAACCTTACCAAAGAACTTTCAACAGTGGCGTTGCCTAGGGCTCTGTCCTGCCACCAACTCTCTTCCTTCTATTCATCAGTTGCCTTCTAAGCTGTACATCTATCCCTACTCAGTACTAACTCCTATGCTTATGAATCCGCTCTTCTTTTTTCTATTTTCTACTCGTAGCATTCATCACAGCAGTAACTTCAACAACCATAGGATGAGGCTATGGCACACCTATTTACTGACCTGGTTACTATCTCTGATTGGGGTAAAAGTAACCTTGCTGTATTTAATGCATCCAAAACTCAATTTCTACATCTTTTGACCCAACGTAATGCTCAACGGGAGTGTCTGCTATTAGCTAATGATATGCAGGTCAATCCCGCATCATCTCTGAATATACTTGGGGTATCATTCCCTCGGGATATATCATGGATCAATCATAATGCCTCTTGGAAAATCTGCTTCCAAGACATTCAGTGCTCTAAGCTGACTCTGTGACATATTTACCTCCACACAGCTGCTGACATTATTCAGAGGTTTTATTCGCCCCTGTGTTAAGCACAACTCTCATGTGTGGGGGCTGGACTTCCCGAGACCGTTCTTCTCAACAGGGTGGAATCAAAGGCTTATCGTCTCATTAACTCTCCTCCTCTTACTGAATCCCTTAACCTCCTGTCTCCTCGCTGAACCGTTGCATATTTATCCATTATCTATTGCTACTTCCCCCTCACTATAGCGGATGCATATCTGGCAACAAACTCTCAGTCCCTTTCTGTCCAACTGTCTAACGCGAGTTAACCAACACTCCCACTCCTTCATGTATGTAACAAATCAACTTTGGAATTGTCTTCATCCGTCTGTATTTCCTTCTGCCTGTGAGTCCCAGTCTTTGAAACGTAATGTGTCCAGGCATCTCGAATTAAATGGAACATGAATTTGGCTCTAGTTTATTATTTTTTTTATTTTTTTTTTTCATGTAGGGAACAATCTTGCAGACTTCCAGCCACCGGTTCCTTGTACCTTGCATAAAAATAAAGGTAATAAAGGTAGGTTTTATATAAAGATGAATCGGTGTTAGGCAGAGGAGACAGGTGTTAGACAGGGCAGACAAACACAGGTAAGCAAGCTTTAACTGGGTAGGTAGTCTTCAGTAAGTAAGAGGGTGTTAGACTAGAGTTATGTGGGTGTTTTCTCCCTATGATGTAAAATAATCACTTGTTAAGTGGATCTAAAATTTTGGAGCTCACTAGGTGTGTAATCAGATAACAAATTGGAATAACATTTTAGAGCAGCGCAATCAGTATCTTTTGGGAACAAAGTCTGGACTTTAAGAATAAGAATTAGATGATCTATAAATAATACGGTGGAATAGAAGTTGGAATAACACTCTGTAGCATAATCTGAGTAATGCAGAGATTAGCATTATTTGGTAAAAGATTTGAGGAAAAAAATTTGGGACAGTAGATGGTAGGTAAGAATCTGCATTTGGAAATACGACCATGAGTATGACCTGTGCCACAAATTTTGGCTTGTGGTCACGGGAAGCACTCCTGCTTAAACTCAGCACATACACAATTTCTGCTTACAGAAATCAGGCTTCACATTCTACAAAATCTAGCCACTGTGGATTAATTTTTCCACAGGAGGAAGCATGGGCCAGGAACCCACCGAAAATAAACGTCTAATCGCCAGACTAGGGAAATCTTTTGATAGGGACTAACTTGATGACGTCGACGAAGGGTTATAAAAAGATATGGATCAGATATAAGTACTGAACTGAAACGTGCGTGTATGAATGTTGTGACAGAAGAGGCATTGTGAAGGGGTTTAAAGGCTGGATTGATATGAAACAAAGTGGAAGCTTATGGGATGATTGTGTAATCAGGAGCGGACGATAGTGAAATTACGAGAGAAGGAAAGTGCATTACGGTTCCCCCCAAAAGTAAAGCGTGTTTGTTTATGATGACACGTGCTCACGAGTGATTTGGACTAAGATGAAAGTCGGCTTGACCATGCTGAGTAAGTGATTTGCGTGTTTACCAAACACTCTGTGTTGCTTTAAGAAATCCAAGCGTGGAGGACACTAAACCTGGGCACCGGTAGTATGTCACTTTATATGCTACTGGTAGGGTGGTCCTAATTTTCGATCTTGTGAATTTTTAGGACGATACCCCCTGAAATCCTTCCATATAACACGAAACATGTCATGCAAAATATTTTTCAAAAATATTTATATTTAGAGGTCGCTCATCGGCCTTATATGTTATTACTTATCGCCACATTCAGCTTGTCCCACATAGTTGTCACAGAAATGTCTTTCACACAATTTCGGTGTCTTGAAACTAATCAGTTCTGCATTGTACAAAGATTTAAATTCATAGCACATAGGCAGATCACAGCTGCCTACTGTGAATCGGGCGTGGCAGTTAGATAACTGTCGTTAGACCTCATGAGTGTTATGCTGCTGATATTCGTGGTGATGATAATTTACTATATTTCAATGACAATTTGGTATATAACGGTGTTTCACTTACTTGTTAAGTGCATAGAGATGTCACTGTTGTTTACTGATAGCATACAGTGACAATCTAATTGCACCCTTTCATTGCATGCTTTCTGCTTTTACAGGCAGCCTTACATAATTACTGATAACTGGTTGAACTGTATTGATTCTGGACGAATATGGCTTCGACGAGTGGGAGCACTGATGCTAAAGCATGGAACCTGTCTAGGACTCGGTCAGACGTCTACTTGCTCGACAAGTTGGAAGATGATATCAAAGGATCCAAATTGCCTTCAAACCGCAAAGCCATAGGTTATCTTTTGCACCTCTACATGAAGCAGAACAAGAAACTAAAACAACAGTGACGGCTACAATTGAAAAAGTAGAACAGTTCTGGGAGCGTGCCCGTATTCCAGTTCGACAAACAAGCAATTCCAAGATAAAATTGGGGAAAGTTTTTTCTTCAATGGCAATCTCTTAAGAAAAACAAGGGCAGGACAACACCAGCACAAGTCCAGGGTGACCAATCATTTAAAGATACTTTGGATAACCTTTTCGATATTGCACATGCTGACGCCCTGAAACTGATCGCAATAGAAGAGGAAAATCAGTTTCTCATCAGTCAGCGTATGAAAGGTCGGCCAGGGGCAATGGCAGGAATCGACAAGACCCTAAGTATCAAAGAAGCAAATAAGTGCCACCGTGAGTATTTGGAGCTCAAACGAAGAGAAAAGGCCGCCACTTCATATGCGCAGGCTGATGAAATCGCTGAATTGGATAGCAGCAGCAGCAGCACTTTGTCATCTGGGGATGAGTCCAGTGGTAACTGCATGACTCCTGTAAATGAAGAATTACATGAAAGTCTTCCTTCACCACCCAGACGTGGTCGAAAAGTTGTGCTGAGTCAAAATTTGTCGGCCACTCTGGATCGATATCAACTGTCTGATCGCGTTGCTCTGATGATTCTCGGAGAAACAGCAAAAGCTTTGGGTCATGATCTCAGTTCATTAATTTTGAACCGCAGCAGCATCAGGCGACAGCGACAGAAATGGCGCAAAGAGACGGCGATGAGCATAATGAATTAGTTCGCTCCAGACGAAGTAATCGTCATACACTGCGATAGGATGCTTCTTCCAGGCCTCACCAACAATGAAAAAGTGGACCGACTTCCGATCATCATCTCGTCAAGTGGTAATTCTCAGCTATTAGAAGTTCCAAAATTAGAGTCAGGGACTGGTTTGCAGCAAGCACAAGCCTTGGTCAGACCACTGAAGCGGTGGGGAGTTGCAGATAGGGTCCAAGGCATCTGCTTCGACACGACAGGCGCAAACACGGGTCGCCACAAATGAGCATGCATTATAGTGGAACAGCTACTGGACAGAGAACTCTTGTACCTCGCCTGCTAGCATCACATCTTAGAACTACTTGCAGGAACTGCTTTCAAGGTAGCCATGCATGTTGCACCGGCACCAGAAGTATTGCTTTTCAAGTGATTTCAAACTTTTTGGAGTTCAATTGACCAGGAGCACTTCCAAGAAGCATCATCTGATGATGTGGTCGCAACTCAACTTGAAGATATCAAGGAGGTCCTGACCTTTGTTTTCACTACACTTCTGCACAAGCAGCCTCGAGATGATTACCGTGAGCTACTGGAGCTGACTGCCATCTTCCGTGGTTCATCACCACCACAAGGTACTCGTTTTCATAAGCCCAGCGCGATGCATCAAGCACGATGGATGTCAAAGGTAATCTACACATTCAAAGTGTGGATGTTTCGTTCTCAGTTTACCTTGACCATCAGTGAAGAGCGTGGTCTCCGTGACCTGTGTGTGTTTTACACACGCTTCTACGTCAAGTCCTGGATGACAGCACCACTCGCAGTGACCACCCCACAGAACGACCTGCATCTGCTGCAGACCCTAGTCGACTATGCCACCATCAACAATGAGATTTCCAGAGTAACAGCTCAGAAAATTGCCTCTCATCTGTGGTACTTGAATGAAGAGCCGGTGGGTCTTGCACTGTTTGATGATAACGTCAGTCAAGAAGTCAAGAAACAGATGGTGCAAGCTATGAATTTCAATGATGGTATGGAGGATCCTCCCAAGCGAGTGACCATTGCGACTGGTGACGTTCGAGGAAAGACTGTCGCTGATTTCGCAACGAAGCAGACAAAGAACCTTTTCAAAAGACTGAATATCGATGATGACTTTTTGAAGTTACGTGTTGACCAGTGGTATGAAGATCGTACTCACAGTAACCAGTGATCACGCTGGACGAGCAGTTGCACTTATAGAGGCCTTCTCTGGTCGTCTAACAATGGATGAAGACCAGCTGCAGTACATCCTACAAGTTGTGGCCGACCACAGATGCAGAGTTCCTCATGGAGTTAAGCGACGCCTGCAGCAATGAATGTTCAATGATTTGGTTGGCGACATATTGGTCATTTAATAATAAAGAAATGACTATTGATAGTCGTTTACTGGTATTACAATTAAGTGTTCATCAAAAATCTATAACCTGCTTTGAAGAAATTCAGATTAGTTAATAAATATATATACCTTTTTCCAAAATTACCCGTTTGTGACCTTCTATAAGCTGATACCATATCTGAAAAATTCATAAATTTCAGAAAATTTCAGATACAAAATCCTCTGAATATACACGGTTTGACTCTTATACCGTGTTATTCAAGGGCAATGAGCAACCTCTAAAAATTATTTGTTGTCAAAAATATTTCACATACTGTACAGTATTTTTAACCTATTTAGAATGTTTTGAATGGGCATGGCATTTGAATTTTCAAAATCGAATTTTGGCCCTACTGTTTAAGGACCACCCTTATACATGTCACCAACATGCCTATTAATACCAAAGACATCTCCAGACTATGATATACATGAACATTACCAATAAAACTCCATGAATATAACACGCATTACTCTCATAACAGAAACTCTATTTGCATAAGGTAGGATATCACTCATCTTTCAAGGAGAAAGTCCTGGGCTTGCAGTGGTCATCATTCGGATTTGTACATTAATAGTTATCACTCAACTAATGCGAGGAAAGTCATAGTGAAGGGATGATTTGGAAAGATTTCCTGACAAACCAGAAATTATGTGATGTGTGCTTTGGTTTCCCGGGTATTAAGAAAATGGGAATGTTGTGTTGGACATAAGTGTTAGAAAAGAGTTGTTAATAACCATCACTTTCTTTGAAACTAAGCTGATGCATATATATCCATATCCCTGGAGGATGAGTAAGAGACTGCAAAGAAGTGCTGAACAGAAGACATCGATTTCACTAATGTGTGTAGTTGGGCGATTGAAAAGAAAGGTCTTGGAAATGACAGCAGTCAGAACACTTGGAAATGGAGTATCATCAATACAAAATTTTAATTTTATCAGACACTAAATTATGTAATGGAGATATATATATATATATATATATATATATATATATATATATATATATATATATATATATATATATATATATATATATATATATATATATATATATATATAATTATATATATATATATATATATATATATATATATATATATATATATATATATATATATATATATATATATATATATATATATATATATATATATATATATATCATCGTCATCAGCCGTTTGAGTGTCCACTGCAGGACCGGCCTATTTCGACCGAAGTCGGGACGATACAGCCACGGTATCTCTACCAAGTGGCTTAGGCTATCTGGTAGAGATTATATATAGGGTGAGAAGTGCTTGTAAGTGTAACTGTAGTCATGGAGTGGCTTTGGATGTGTGTGCAGTCTGTGAATCAAGTGTAAACAGCCCGCGCAAGCCGACTGGGTGCAAGCATACATTACAGAAAGCGAAACTGGTTCAACCACAGCACCACTTGTGTCCGCCAATGAAGTACGTGGCCGGGCGAACACTAACAGAGTTTATTACCCTGGTGGGGCACGAACCCTGGCTCACCAGTGTACGAAACGCACACTCTACCACTGTACCACAGAGGCTCCCTATATATATATATATATATATATATATATATATATATATATATATTCTGTCTACCTCTCTATCTATCTATCTATATAGATAGATAGATATATAGAATATATATGTATATATATATATATATGTATATATACGTATATATATGTATATATATACATATACATATATATATATATATATATATATATATATATATATATATATATATATATATATATATATATATATATATATATGCAGCATGTGTTAGGAGTGTAATGCTGTATGGCAGTGAGACCTGGGCAGTGAAGGAGGAAGATATTCGCCGTACAGAAATGATAATGATTAGGTGGATGTGCAGTGCGTCCCTGCGTCCAAGGCCTGGAGGAGCTGGGTTTACAATGGAAGAGTTGAGAGTTAGGATGGGACTGGAGTGTATTGGTGTTGTGATGAGGAGAGGTAGATTGAGGTGGTTTGGACATGTGGAGAGGATGGGGGATGATAATTGGGTGAGGAATGTGAGAAGTGTTAATACTGGGGGTGGGATTATGAGGGGTAGACCGAGAAAGACATGGGACGAGGTCATTAAGTGTGACCTTAGGGTTAAGGGACTGAACAGGGAGGCTGCAGTGGATCGTGTAGCGTGGAGAGACGCCATTAGGTGACCAAGGCCGACACATGCAAGCATGTTGGAACCTTTAAAAACGAAACGATATATATATATATATATATATATATATATATATATATATATATATATATATATATATATATATTGTTACGGAACAGAGAGAGATAATGAACACTTCAAGTGAGAATACTAAACTCACTACTGTCCCGCAAAGTTCCAGGTTCAAAACAAAAGAGTTAGGTAAAATTACAAGTTAAAGTTTAATGCTCAAACTAACAACTAAACATTCAGGACTCATAAGGATAATGTAATGGCAAAAACAGGTTAAATATAAGGTTAATTGCAATAGCCTCTATTAACACGAAATTAGCAAGAGTAAATTTATCTAAGTCAGCCCTGATAAAATGAGAAAACCGGACAATGCTCAGTTAATGCAAGATATATTATTACAAATACAAAATATTATTAATAATGGCTGACATCAAAAACTCCATTTGAATCACAAAAACCTTACCAGGCCCACGAATTAACACCTTATGCTATACAGTACAAGGAAAAAAATGTAATAATACTTATACTCAAATTACACAGCAGCTAGATGGATGGAGACTTCCTGAGCACTCACAAAAATAATAACAACTGTACAGGAGAGGACAAAGATGTGAACAAAATGGGGAGTAGATCTAAGTGGCAATTAATGCAGAGACTGAGCTCATTATATAGGGGCCGGCAGAGCTTGATACAACTTGTAAGAAGGACGCGCAAATGAAGGCACAGAGGGCGAAGAGTTGACACTTCCTGCTCTGAACAACAGAAAGAACGACTTACTCTACTATAAGGGGTAGAAGGAGGGAGTGAGGTAAAACACGCTAGCCTGGTCACTATGGAAGTCACGAGGCGAATCGTGATCAAACATGCAGCATACTGTACGTTAGAATTAGACAAAGGATGATGAAATCATAGGCTATGTAACAATATATATATATATATATATATATATATATATATATATATATATATATATATATATATAGATATATATATTTGTACCGGTTTTCTGATTTTGCAAGGACAAAGCATACTACTTTTATACTTTACCCCTGTTATATCGCTTCCTTCCTAATATATATATATATATATATATATATATATATATATATATATATATTATGTAAGATTATGTTTCGTATCTCAGAGAAACCACAGGTTTTATATTTCTCCTGACACTAATCGATAATCGCTGTCTTTTAAACTTTTAGATCCACTGATGATGGAGATGGTGTCTCCGAACTTTTGGATTAATATAAATGCTGTATATCACAACGTTGGTACTACTTTTCCTGGCAAGACATTCAGAAACTTCACTTCACCCTGAAGATATGTATTCAAAATAACCACAGAAGAAATGAAAGGACCGGCAGTGAGTATTTTCGTATATTACATTTTCATACAGAGTGAGAGAAACGTAAAGAGTAGAGGTCTTTAATGCACACCAGCAGCAGGGAGTGGCACATAGAACAAAGGATGACCTGAATTAAAACCGATCGATACCCAGAACAGTAGGTATCTGACTTTTTACCTCCGACTTAACTTATGGACACCTGCAGCAGGGAGCGGCACACATCAACCTGAATATATACATATATATATATATATATATATATATATATATATATATATATATATATATACAGGTTGATGTGTGCCACTCCCTGCTGCAGGTGTCCATAAGTTAAGCCGGAGGTAAAAGTCAGATACCTACTGTTCTGGGTATCGATCAGTTTTAATTCAGGTCATCCTTTGTTCTATGTGCCACTCCCTGCTCCGGGTGTGCATGAAAGACCTCTACCCATTACGTTTCTCTAACTCTGTATGAAAATGTAATACACGAAAATACTCACTGCCGGTTCTTTCATTTCTCCTGTGGTTATTTTGAATACATATCTTCAGGGTGAAGTGAAGTTTCTGAATGTCTTGCCAGGAAAAGTAGTACCAACGTTGTGATATACAGCATTTATATTAATCCAAACGTTCTGAGACACCATCTCCATCATCAGTAGATCTAAAAGTTTAAAAGACAGCGATCATCGATTAGTGTCAGGAGAAATATAAAACCTGTGTTTTTTCTAAGATACGAAACATAAGCTTACATAATATATATATATATATATATATATATATATATATATATATATATATATATATATATATATATATATATATATTAGGAAGGAAGCGATATAACAGGGGTAAAGTATAAAAGTAGTATGCTTACTCCTTGCAAAATCAGAAAACCGGTACAAAGGCTAATTAGAATCTGAAAATCTGCGGAAGAGAAAGAGTGATCAGATGTTGGCGATAGACAATTGTTAATTTCAGATAGGGAGGTACTAGAGGTAGGCAAGTTATGAATGGAACTCGCTAGGCGTTAACTAAGTAGGCTTTAGATGGAGGTAATTAGATGGTAGACTGAGGTAAGAAAGTCTTAGATAGAAATTAGTTAGGAAGATGTAGGTAAGTATTAAACAGAGGCAAGTAGATATTATACAAAGGTAGGCAGGTGTTAGACACAAGGAAGTAGGTGTTAGGCAGAAGTATATATATATATATATATATATATATATATATATATATATATATATATATATATATATCCATCCTCTTGTGTCTTTCTTTCCTTCATTCTTTCCTCTTCCTTCTGCCTGTGGATGACTCTACACTGGGTGACAAGCGAAATGGTTTCCTGTACACCAGGAAACCATTTACTGCGCTGGGTGGTAACCATATAACCAAATTTTGGCTCTTGTTGGTTTAGTGGGTAATAAAGGTGCTCCAATCGGATTGAGCCGGTGAAGGTTTATATCCAAGGGGTGGTTGGGGTTTATTGTTCACGTAATGCCACTCAGGGATGAAAGAGGCTGGTCTCTCTCATCTTAAATGCCAGGACCAATTTTCCTAGCTCCGGGCTCCTACGCTCCTCATGGGGCAACGTAGGATTAGATGATGGATGGATGGATGGAACAACAGCTTCAGTAGTTGTAGTAGTAGTAGTAGAAGTAGTAGTAGTAGTAGTAGTAGTAGTAGTAGTAGTACTAGTAGTAATAATAATAATAATAATAATAATAATAATAATAATAATAATATCCGTTTACCTTCCAACAATTTTTCCCCATCAGGTGTGTAATGGCTGAGAGACAGGCTACTGAAGTCCCGACATTAGGGCAAGAGTGTCCATTAGCCTTGAGTGATATCATGCGTGCATTAAACCCAAGCCACCCGTCTAATGGAACACCTTACCATTCAGTCCAGTTGAAGCGCCTTAACCCCCTAGACCACCAGGCAGCCATTTGGCTACATGGTTATCACACACAGTAGTAAATGACTTCCTGGATTACACAAAACCATGATCTTGTCAATTCCTGCAGAGTCAGCTGAAGCTTACACCTAATCGAGTAAGTGCATAGTGATGTGTGAAGCATATTTCGCCATCCAACATTTCCTAGTGCATTCTGCTGTGAGTAAAGGATGAAATAATTTAATGATATAAGCATCCATGCCTTTCCTTTTCTGTCCTTCTAGGAAAGCATTGAATGATCCCACGTCTTGAGATGTCTCCAGGATAATTCTCTTCTGATCGATGTAAGATCATGTTGGTGATTGCTTTGGCGTTGCTTTCCAGCTTTCCAGCTGGATTCTTATTCTGAAAATGAATGATTTATAGAAGTCTCAGGCCACGGATGTAAGAGTACCAACCGTACAGAAGCAGGTCATGCACAGTCAGGGAAAGTTCCACATTACCCACCTCCCAAAGTACTGATGTGAGATAGGTGAGTGTGAAGCAGCAGCCAGACCTCACATGTCTGGTAACTGTGAATGTGAAGGTGGCGGGGAATTGGGGGCAGAGGAGGGTTTAGTGATAGATTGGGAATCACGTGTACTGTGTGACGTGGAAGGTGTGTTGGAGTTAATTTAGTAAAGATAGATTACAATTATGAAAAAAAAAAAAAAAAAAAAACGTAGATGCGTTGTCAGGAAAGTTATGGAAGTTTGCTGGGTTCAGACAGAGGTTTGAATGCTTCCATTCCTTCTCATCTTGAACGTGAGACGATTCCCCAGGAGATATTCATAATGATATAATTTATATTTTGCGCGATATATTTATATTTTGAGTTGAGAACGAAACCACTATTATATATGTATGTATGTATATATCTATCCATCTATCTATCTATCTGCATTTATCTCAATGACGTATTTTATGGTTGTATAAACTATAAAGGCATATTTTGATTGTACTGTAGTTCGGTTAGTTGTTACCGCTCGCCACCAATCTCGATAGCGTGGTTGTAGGTACTTGTAGGGAGATAGGGAAGTCGTTTGTGGATCGTCAAGCCAAGCCAGAATAAAGTCGTGAGACGTAGTGTCAACGAGGTGAGTTACAGCACTCTTGGGTTCCGGAGTTTTATTGCACAGTTATATCAATAGTGAGTTAGAGTAACTGAGCGTGACGGCCAATGACCTGAACAGAGAAAGTCTCAATGTAGAGCTAATGATGAACAGGAGTAAAACTAATGTTTAATCCTCAAACACCAAAGAGCGTCATCAGAATAAGTGGAGAAATTCTTGAAGAAGTCGAGGAATACAATTACCTGGGACAAACACTAAAATTAACGAAAGATAATGATAGCGAAATAAAAAGACGCATTACAGTTGGATGGAAAGCTTTCGGTAAACATAGAGACATTATGAAAAGGAGCTTGCCAGTTTGTATGAAACGAAAAGTATATAACGATTGTATAATTCCAGCTATGACGTACTGTTGTGAGACTTGGAAACTGACAAAATCGATGGAAATAAATTCATTCGTTCTCAGAGAGCAATGGAAAGGTCAGTGTTGGGAATATCTTTAAGAGACAGGAAAATATCAACTTGGGTGAGAGAGCAGACTAAAGTCAAAGATATTATAGAAGTTATTAAAGAACAGAAATGGAGGTGGGCAGGCCATGTAGCAAGAGTAAGGGATAATCGATGGAGCAAGAGGTTATCTGACTGGACACCAAGAGATTGTAAGCGTAGCAGAAAAAGGCCAGAGAGGATGTGGAGGGATGAGATAGAGAAATTTGCAGGGAAAACTGGCAAAGATTGGCTCAGTGAAGGAATTCGCGGAGAAGGTTGGGGGAGGCCTTTGTGCAGCAGTGGACATGTAATGGCTGATGATGAATTTTGGCCATGCACAGAATGCAAGCAAGGACTGATAACCTAGAATCGGTGTTTAAGAACTATTCTGTACAAGTGAGAAAAGCTGACTAAAAAGTGTAAATATTGAACATCTCTCTCTCTCTCTCTCTCTCTCTCTCTCTCTCTCTCTACATATATCTATCTATCTATCTATCTATCTATAGCCCGACGCCCTAATCCCGCAAAGGGTGGCCGCAGACAAAACGCCTCCAAGTCACTCTGTCACCCACCATTTGACTCCCCTCCCCCCAACTCACCCCCCCTCCCTCATATACCTCTCAACTCCATCCCTCCACCTCATCCTCGGTCTACCCCTCCCTCTCCCTCCCTCCACCTCACCTACATACACCCTCTTGGTCAGTCTTTCATTCTCCATTCTCTCCACATGTCCAAACCACCTCAGTGTATTTCTCCTAATCTTTTCAACCACATCCACATCTACCCCACCACGTTCCTTCACTTCTTCATTCGTCAACCTGTCCCTCCACGTCACTCCACATGCTCCTCTCAAGTAACTCATTTCCACTGCTCTCACTCTTGACTTGTTCCCCTCTTGCAAGGTCCACGCCTCGCTTCCATACGTCAGGGTAGGGATCACAATACCATCATGCAGTGACTTCTTAACTTCCATACTCACCTCCCTATTTCTCATCACTGCTTTCAGTGTACCAACAACCTTTCTTCCCTGCTGTACCCTTTCACGTACTTCATCCCTCAAAGTTCCATCCTTACTCATCACACTACCCAAGTACTTGAATGCACTCACATTCTCCATATCCTCACCATCCATCCACACTGCACACTCTGTGACTTCATTCCTCTCAAACACCATAACTTTACTTTTGTTTACATTAACTTTCAGCTTCCTCCTCCTACACACTGTCCCAAATTCATTCACCAGACCTTGCAACTCCCATTCATCTTCACTCAACAATACTGTATCATCAGCAAACAGCAACACCGGAAGCTTCCAAATCTCACCCTCATTCATTAGGGCCACCCCCACATCCACTGCCCTACCTTGCACCTCCTTTACAACCCCATCCATATATATATTAAACAGCCATGGAGACATCACACACCCCTGTTTCAGTCCCACATTGAGATCAAAGAACTCACTCAGCTCACCATCCACTCGCACCGTAGCCCTAGCTCCCTTGTACATACTCTTCACAGCACTCAACAATTTCCCCTCCACTCCATATATTCTTAATACCTTCCACATACCTTGCCTATCTATTCTGTCATAAGCTTTCTCCAAGTCCATGAAGGCAGCATACACTTTCCTTCCCTTCTCTAGATACTTCTCCAATAAACATCTTATAACAAATATCTGATCTACACACCCTTTTTCCTTTCCTAAATCCCCCTTGTTCTTCTCCAACTAGCTCCTCTGTCATATGCCTAACCCCATCAATGAGTATTCCACCATATATTTTACCAGTCACACTAAGAAGGCAAATACCCCTATGGTTACCACATATTTCTCTCTCCCCTTTTCCTTTGTATAAAGGAACAATTATACCTGATTTCCAGTCCTCTGGAACCCTTCCCTCTTCCCAAGCCAATCTACACAACTTCCATATCCACTCCACAACAATATATCCACTCCAATATATATATACAGTGTATATATATATATATATATATATATATATATATATATATATATATATATATATATATACATATGTATATATGTACATATATATTTATATATATATATATATATATATATATATATATATATATATATATATATATATATATATATATATATATATATATATATATATATATATATATATATATATATATATATATATATATATATATATGTTGTTACATAGCCTATGATTTCATCATCCTTTGTGTAATTCTAACGTACAGTATGCTGCATGTTTGATCACGAGCGTGTTCACCTCACTCCCCCCTTCTTCCCTTATAGTAGAGTAAGTCGTTCTTTCTGTTGTTCAGAGCAGGATTGTCAACTCTTTGTCCCCTATAGCTTCATTTGCGCGTCCTTCTTACAAGTTGTATCAAGCTCTGCCGGCCCCTATATAATGAGCTCAGTCTCTACATTAATTGCCACATAGATCTACTCCTCATTTTGTTCACATCTCTGTCCTCCCCTGTACAGTTGTTATTATTGTGAGTGCTCAGGAAGTCTCCAACCATCTAGCAGCTGTGTAATTTGAGTATAAGTGTTATAACATTTTTTCTTGTACTGTATAGCATAAGGTGTTAATTCGTAGGCCTAGTGAGGTTTTTGTGCTTAATGTAAAGTTTCATGTCAGCCACTGTTCATAATATTTCGTATCTGTAATAATATATCTTGCATTCACTGAGTATTATCTGGTATTGTCATTTTATCAGGGATGACTTAGAAAAATTTACTCATGTTAATTTCGTGTTAATAGAGGCTATTGCAGTTAACCATATATTTAACCTGTTTTTTGCCATTACATTATCCTTATGAGTCCTGAATGTTTTGTTGTTAGTTTGAGCATTAAACTTTAACTTGTAATTTTACCTAACTCTTTTGTTTTGAACCTGGAACTTTACGGGACAGTAATGATTTTTAGTATTCTCACTTAAAGTGTACATTATCTTTCTCTGTTCCGTAACAATATATATATATATATATATATATATATATATATATATATATATATATATATATATATATATATATATATATATATATATATATATATATATATATATATATATATATATATATATATATATATATGTTGTATAAATGCACGGTAGTACCCGGCGAGCCCTAAAAACTTATTCCATCCACATTTCTGGGTTCAGGAAAATCCCTTACTGCTTGTATTTGTCCTAAGAAGTGTGGATTCCCTGTGCATCTAGTCTGTGGCCTAAGAATCGTATTTCCTTTAAGCAAAATTTACATTTAGACAGCTAAATTTTTAAAACTGCATTGGCTAGCTTGTGTAGGAGCTGGTCTAATTTTTGTAGATGTTCTTATGTTGTGTGTGTTGCAATTATGATGTCGTCCAGTTACATGAATATACTGTCGCTTAATACTCCAGCAAATGCGCTGTTCAGTAATCGTTGGAATGTACTTATGGCCACAGAAGTTTCGTTCCTCTCATTGTGGGCGATTTGATGAATGTGGCAACGTTGCATTCTCCCCCTCTACACCCCCTCCCTCCACCCGTCTCCCCAGATAGCTTCTGAGGTTTATGAACCGCGTTGTGAAGCACCTGAACGTCCGAGTTTACTGCATGTTACTCGATATGATGAGCATGATATATTATGCCTGTTGCTAATGAAAATTTGCGAGTTTCATGACTGTATTCATTTTTGCAGGAGTTATTAGAATGTATAAATGTGTCATGCCATTTGTACCAAATCACAGTAGTACTACCAAATACTAAAGCATCTGGCGTTACTTCCGACATTCTTCCAGTGTTATTAATGACTACACTCTTATAATCTGCTTTGGCCGACCAGTGCTACGAACAAGTTAAGGATTTTTTTTTTTTTTTCATATATTCATTCATTTATGAATTCATTAATATCGAAAGAGTGAGAGCAACAGATTTAAAATAGAAATTAAGAATACACACAAGTCTGTCAAAGTGATAAACACATTAGAAAATGGCAACATCCAAGGGTGAACATACTAGATGAAGTAATATTTTAATAAAAATTAAAGAAGATTACCCGACAGAACACTGACAACCAGATAATTAGACTGTGTCGATAATATAGGTGATATGGCAGCCCTATCACAATCTAGGGCTCAGCCATAAAATCCCTCGTTACGACAGTAAAATCGGTGTAATCTTTTACCTTTCTTCCATCTTGCGTTTCTCTGTAATACCAGTATCCACTAGAATAAGACCACTGATGAGGAGGGATCCAGTAATGAAGACATTATGTGAACGGATGTGTCAGTCAGAACGCATGTATGAAAAATAAAGAAACGGCATCAGAAGTGTGACTGTAAAAAAGCATAATAATATGGCGCCGTCTAACAGGGGTGGAGGATGAAAAGGCTCACATAGGAAATGATGAAAGGCAAATAAAAAGTGAACACTGATGAGTATGAAATACTCTACAGACAAAAGAAGAGACTGAGCGACGACAATAACATGTCGAAGGACAAGGATAGACGTGGAAAGGCAAGGTGAGAAGACGAAGGATAGGAAGACTGAAACCAAGTATATAAATGATATTTGAGTAAATGTTTGTCGGTAGTAATAGTCATTCTATTTGTAATATATATTACTGTATGCAGTTTTACAAAAGGAAAGGCAAGGTGAGAAGGCAATGGATAGGGAGACGGAAACCAAGTATATAAATGATCTATGAGTAAGTATTTGTCCGTAGTAATAGTCAGTATATTTGTAACATATATTACTGTATACAGTTTGACAAAAGGAAAGGCAAGGTGAGAAGGCGAAGGATAGTTAGACTGAAGCCATGTATATAAAAGATAAATGGATATTGTCCGTACTAATGGTCATAATATTTGTAACATATTACTGTATATAGTTAAAAAGATATATGGGTAAACTATAATGAAATAACTAAGCATCATTTACTCTGCATTATTTCTTCGCATCTGTATATTTGTCCGTAGTAGTAGTCAGCGTATCTACCTACAACCTATATTACTGTAAACGGTTTGATAAAAATAAACGAGGAAAGAAAGTGAGAAGGGGAAGGATTGGCAGACTGAAATTATATATATATATAAATATATATATTTATATATAGGGAAATATAATCAAATTAGTAAACATTTACTCTGAATTATTTCATCATATTTACATATTTGTCCGTAGTAGTATCATTGTATCTATAACATTACTGTATTGTGTTTTTTTAAAAAGGTAACCATTATGCATAGAGAGAGAGAGAGAGAGAGAGAGAGAGAGAGAGAGAGAGAGAGAGAGAGAGTGGTGGAAGAAGAAAAACAAATTACCGAGAGAAACAATGATAGAAACTATAAAATTATCCGGTAACCAAGTCAGAGGCAGCTCATGACAAATGACTATGTTTATGAAACAAATGTAGATAAACATTTTATTTTCCTAAATATACTGTATTATGGAAGATTATTCAGTTATGTATTACAGTTAACATAATATGGCACGCATCGTGCATGAAAACCAGTGAATCATCGTCACTAAGCTACATGTCAATGTAATAAGGAAAAATATGTAATACATAGTGTTTATTTTATAGTTATTACAACATGAAGTGACATTTTCCCTGCAAGGAGAACCTTAAAAGAAAACATATATATATTGTTTCCAATTTTGACCCGATACCTTTGGTTATTTACGCACGTTCATACATGTGTAAAAGGTCATGCATTTCATTTCATATATTCACAGGACAATCCTTAACTTCTCCCACCGGGTAAATAAATAAATGATATTGATACAGTCAGGTAACCAAACATGGTTACAATAAAAGTTTCAACCTGTTCAAAATTAAATCTAATATTTAGTCCACCCTCCATCGCATTCTATTACCTCTTGCAATCGCTGTGGCATAGATGAAACATCATTATATATGATGTGTGCATTGCGTCTGAATGTCTCCCACTCAGCCCTGCTGTGATCCAGTAACTGGCGGGAGGTTCTCTCCTGGCCAGGCACCCATGAATTAACAATGCTTCCCCATACATTTTCTATAGGGTTGAGGTCACATCCCCTGCTAGGCCATTCCAGAAGCTCTAGATGTCGTTGCTCCTCAAACCAGCATCTGACAATTCTCGCTGTGTGGATGGGCGAATTATCCTAGGAATGGAGAGAAAACAGGACAGGTTAACGATTGTCTTACAGTGTTCACACGTGACCGGTAAAGTTCATTCCTACTGCTTGTAGGCAATGATTAAGACTAATTCCAGTAAAAAATCATCTATCGTTTAGTATAATGAATTTAGTAAGAGCCATTAAATACCCAAATGGTTGTCAAACTGGTCTTGAAAATACGATGAGACAGTTCATTTGAATAGGACCCCGATGCACTTATTTTTAATCATGAAAAAGTGTTTAATTGTAAAAGTGACTAATAGTATATGGCATATATATTTACTATAAACAACAAACACACACACCTGCATATAGATGATCTGCTCAGGATAAGGCAGGGCAAAACTTCGTACACTAGGCAGCATTACCTCTTCCAGGATCTCTATGTATTTTTCAGAGTTGAACCTCCCGTCTATTTCTGCCATTTCTCCAATTCCATTGAGGTGTATCCAACCCCACACGTTGGCCGTCACATGGCCACTTCTGGCCACCTCGTAGATGTTGCGCCTGTTATACCTAGTGCCGTTTACCCTCCAACAGTGAAGTCGGCCATGGGTTGACGAAGAAAATGACTTCTCATCTGAGAAGATAACTCGGCCCCAGAATGATAAATCTTTGTCAACATGCTGGTGAGCAAAGCGAAGCCTGGCCTCACGATGTCTATCGTCAAGTAGCCCTTTCACTGCAGGAGTTCGGTGATGATATCCTGTTTCGTGAAGTCGCCTCCTAACAGTTTCTGCAGACACATTCATATGCAGCCTTTCCTGGATAGCAACTGCGTTGGTGAAAGGATCGTTTTCAACTTCGCTAATTATTTGTCTGTCCTCTTGAGGGGTGGTTTTTCTCGGTGCTCCACACCTAGGGCGATCTAGTAGACAGGCAGATTCCTCCCATCTTTGAATCCACCGTCGCACAGTTGGCTTAGATAAACCGAGGTGTGCTGCTATCTCTGCTACAGTGTGGCCTGCTTCCTTCATGCCAATAATTTGGCCTCGCTTTGCTAACTTGTCTTGAGGTGGATCCATTGCTTAAGGTTGTTATTTCCTGGAGGTGGTGCAACGGGTTATGAGAACAAAACCGTGCCATGAGATATCAGAACACCTCGGATTCTGAGGAGTAAATCCTGGAGGGAGGGGAGGGGGAGGAAGAGGGTGGATAAACGCCTTCCTTACAGATGGTTCGGAGAATTCGCACTTTACAATTTGAATTCTTCCTCCCCCCCCCTCTCTCTCTCTCTCTCTCTCTCTCTCTCTATATATATATATATATATATATATATATATATATATGCTTAATGGTGTGTATTAATTTTATAAACAGTATACAGTAATATATGTTATAGATATAATGATACTACTACGGAAAAATATATAAATATGATGAAATAATTCAGAGTTAACGATGTTTACTTACTTGATGATACTTCCCAATATATCATTATTTTATATACCTGGTTTCCGTCTTCCTATCCATCGCCTTCTCACCTTGCCTTTCCTTTTGTCAAACTGTACACAGTAATATATGTTACAAATATAATGACTATTACTACGGACAAATACTTACCCATAGATCATTTATATACTTGGTTTCCGTCTCCCTATCCATCGCCTTCTCACCTTGCCTTTCCTTTTGTAAAACTGCATACAGTAATATATATTACAAATAGAATGACTATTACTACCGACAAACATTTACTCATATATCATTTATATACTTGGTTTCAGTCTTCCTATCCTTCGTCTTCTCACCTTGCCTTTCCACGTCTATCCTTGTCTTTCGACATGTTATTGTCGTCGCTCAGTCTCTTCTTTTGTCTGTAGAGTATTTCATTCTCATCAGTGTTCACTTTTTATTTGCCTTTCATCATTTCCTATGTGAGCCTTTTCATCCTCCACCCCTGTTAGACGGCGCCGTATTATTATGCTTTTTTACAGTCACACTTCTGATGCCGTTTCTTTATTTTTCATACATGCGTTCTGACTGACATCCGTTCACATAATGTCTTCATTACTGGATCCCTCCTCAGCAGTGGTCTTATTCTAGTGGATACTGGTATTACAGAGAAACGCAAGATGGAAGAAAGGTAAAAGATTACACTGATTTTACTGTCGTAACGAGGGATTTTATGGCTGAGCCCTAGATTGTGATAGGGCTGCCAAATCACCTATATTATTGACACAATCTAATTATCTGGTTGTCAGTGTTCTGTCGGGTAATCTTCTTTAATTTTTATTAAAATATTACTTCATCTACTATGGTCACCCTTGGATGTTGCCATTTTCTAATGTGCTTATCACTCTGACAGACTTTTGTGTATTCTTAATTTCTATTTTAAATTTGTTGCTTTCACTCTTTCGATATTAATGAATTCATAAATGAATGAATAGATGAGAAAAAAAAAATTCCTTAAATTGTTCGTAGCACTGGTCGGCCAAAGCAGATTATAAGAGTGTAGTCATTAATAACACTGGAAGAATGTCGGAAGTAACGCCAGATGCTTTAGTATTTGGTAGTACTACTGTGATTTGGTACAAATGGCATGACACATTTATACATTCTAATAACTCCTGCAAAGATGAATACAGTCATGAAACTCGCAAATTTTCATTAGCAACAGGCATAATATATCATGCTCATCATATCGAGTAACATGCAGTAAACTCGGACGTTCAGGTGCTTCACAACGCGGTTCATAAACCTCAGAAGCTATCTGGGGAGACGGGTGGAGGGAGGGGGTGTAGAGGGGGAGAATGCAACGTTGCCACATTCATCAAATCGCCCACAATGAGAGGAACGAAACTTCTGTGGCCAATAGTAGCCTACCTGGAGCTGTCCTTAATCCCATCGGCATTCTCTTATACTGATAATGCCCACTGTCTGTAGTGAAAGCAGTGTATTTTCGGGATTCTACATCTAATCCTATCTGGTAATAGCCGCTTAATAAATCGATTGTAGAAAAGACCCTAATTTCTGGTCCAGTGTTGTGCAGGACATCACTTAACAATGGCATGGGAAAATGGTCGGAAATGATTAAGTTTGCGATATTCAACAACTGCCCTCATTTCCCCGTTTTGTTTAGGTACAAAGAAGAGTGGTGCGTTCCATGGGGATACTGAAGGTTCAATGATGTCCAAACTTAACAATTCATCAACATACTGCTTTGCTAGTGCACGTTGTGAAAGAGCAACTCTGTATGCTGGCACATAGATTGGTCGTGTATCCTGTTTTACGTTAATATGGTCTTGGATTTATTTGTACACCCAAAGTTTTCACCAGGTAATGTGACAGCCTGTCGATGTTTCTGCAGTACATCTGGTAAATCTTTTTGCACATCAGAATTATCTGAGCAAACCAAATACTCCTTTATGCACTCTCTGTCTGACGAGTTTACTCTGCTCGACGCTCCCGCTACTGTCACTTAGCGTATAGGAGATGGGCAAATTTCTGACCTTTCTTAAGCTGCACATCTCCATTCATGGTGTTGGCTAAAATGACATTAGTCTCACCCTTGTCATTCATCCAGCAAAAGGTGCTTTCTGTCAAAAGGCCATTTATTTTAACCGTCTCTTCTAATGCAGTGACAGTACAATTTCTCAATTTACTTTTCATCGTGTTAAGAGACTGGTGAAGGAGAGTAAGAAGAAAGTGGATGAAGAGTTTGGGAGGAATCTGAGTGTGAAATGGAGGGAGAGTAAGAAATTGTTCTGGAAGGAGGTAAAGAAAGTAAGGCAGTGTGAAAGGGGAAATAGTAGGGGAGTGAAAGATAGGAATAATAGATTGTTGGTGGAGAAGAGAGAGAAATTGAGGAGATGGAAGGAGCACTTTGAGGATTTGTTGAATGTAGAGAGTGAGAGCAGTGTGAGTATAAGTGGTTGGGGAATGGCTGGGAGAAGAAGAGATGAGAGGAGGGAGGAAGAGATCAGTAGGTCGGAAGTAGTGGAAGCGATGAAGAAGATTAAGCTGGGAAAGGCCCCAGGAATTGATGGAGTGTGTGGTGAAATGCTTAGATATGGGGGTGAGATTGTTGTGGAGTGGATATGGAAGTTGTGTAGATTGGCTTGGGAAGAGGGAAGGGTTCCAGAGGACTGGAAATCAGGTATAATTGTTCCTCTGTACAAAGGAAAAGGGGAGAGAGAAGTATATGGTAACCATAGGGGTATTTGCCTTCTTAGTGTGACTGGTAAAATATATGGTAGAATACTCATTGATAGGGTTAGGCATATGACAGAGGAGCTAGTTGGAGAAGAACAAGGGGGATTTAGGAAGGGAAAAGGGTGTGTAGATCAGATATTTGTTCTAAGATGTTTAGTGGAGAAGATTCTAGAGAAGAGAAGGAAAGTGTATGCTGCCTTCATGGACTTGGAGAAAGCTTATGACAATAGATAGGCAAGGTATGTGGAAGGTATTAAGAATATATGGAGTGGAGGGGAAATTGTTGAGTGCTGTGAAGAGTATGTACAAGGGAGCTAGGGCTACGGTGCGAGTGGATGGTGAGCTGAGTGAGTTCTTTGATCTCAATGTGGGACTGAAACAGGGGTGTGTGATGTCTCCATGGCTGTTTAATATATATATGGATGGGGTTGTAAAGGAGGTGCAAGGTAGGGCAGTGGATGTGGGGGTGGCCCTAATGAATGAGGGTGAGATTTGGAAGCTTCCGGTGTTGCTGTTTGCTGATGATACAGTATTGTTGAGTGAAGATGAATGGGAGTTGCAAGGTCTGGTGAATGAATTTGGGACAGTGTGTAGGAGGAGGAAGCTGAAAGTTAATGTAAACAAAAGTAAAGTTATGGTGTTTGAGAGGAATGAAGTCACAGAGTGTGCAGTGAGGTTGGATGGTGAGGATATGGAGAATGTGAGTGCATTCAAGTACTTGGGTAGTGTGATGAGTAAGGATGGAACTTTGGGGGATGAAGTACGTGAAAGGGTACAGCAGGGAAGAAAGGTTGTTGGTACACTGAAAGCAGTGATGAGAAATAGGGAGGTGAGTATGGAAGTTAAGAAGTCACTGCATGATGGTATTGTGATCCCTACCCTGACGTATGGAAGCGAGGCGTGGACCTTGCAAGAGGGGAACAAGTCAAGAGTGAGAGCAGTGGAAATGAGTTACTTGAGAGGAGCATGTGGAGTGACGTGGAGGGACAGGTTGACGAATGAAGAAGTGAAGGAACGTTGTGGGGTAGATGTGGATGTGGTTGAAAAAATTAGGAGAAATACACTGAGGTGGTTTGGACATGTGGAGAGAATGGAGAATGAAAGACTGACCAAGAGGGTGTATGTAGGTGAGGTGGAGGGAGGGAGAGGGAGGGGTAGACCGAGGATGAGGTGGAGGGATGGAGTTGAGAGGTATATGAGGGACGGGGGGGGTGAGTTGGGGGGAGGGGAGTCAAATGGTGGGTGACAGAGTGACTTGGAGGCGTTTTGTCTGCGGCCACCCTTTGCGGGATTAGGGCGTCGGGCTATAGATAGATAGATAGATAGATAGATAGACTTTTAATCGTAACTTGCATGAATGATTTTGGTGGTAAAATTATATCATAATTAATGCTGGCTGGGTGAGTGAGAGAGGAGTGGGTGTTGGCCTGTGACAGCTGGTCTACGAGCCCATTTCCTTTAAGAAGTTGTACTACTCGTATTGCCGCCAGGAGTTGTTAGCCACCCTCGTCCAGCCAACCCGTGTATGTGGCAGAGTCGCATTCACGAGCACAGAAGTTGCCTTCGATGCATTTCTGTCGAAAAATATACCTTCAGCTTTGGGCTCGTACTACTGGATAAAGCAATAATAATATTTATTCTGAAGGTTTGATTCGAATAACACGAATATATCACATTTATTATTCAGTAACTATTTTTTTTCACACAAAAACAAGCAAGTGACTTAAAAATGTTTCTTTGATTTTACTCCGACCACGACTTCCTGTACTGTAGCTCTGAATAAGCGAACACAAAGAGTGAACATGTTCGAAGCATTCATTTGTTACCGAGAGAGAGACAGAGTGACAGAGAGCGTGTATGGTGAGCGCCTGTGAATTTTGGAGAAATGAGATGGAGACAGACTGGCGCAGGGAAATGCAAGGGATGAGAAACCCTGGATTCCAGTGCTCCATTGAAAACAGGCCTAATATTTCTTCCATCGGTCACTGGACTTGCCTTGCTTTGTGATAAAGGGTCTTTTCTTTTTTCTTTTTTTTTAAGGATTGCCATCGGAGGAATAATGAATTAGGTTTTAAATGCTGTTGATTTAACAAAATGCTCTGCTTAAGAAAGGAATTTGCCTCTCTGTCCAGAAGAATATCCAGCTAATGAGAAAAATACTCATGAGTTTACCAGAAATCTCCAGGTGACAACCACCAGAGAAAAAAATGCGAACATCAGGCATTTAACAGAAGTTACGCGGCCTGCCTAATAATTTGACAAAGTCAACTCGCGCTACCCAGAATAAAACCCATCTTTCATTTTGTCCGACGAGACGTTATCCTGGGATAAATACACTCCTTCGTCATCAGCCAAAGGAAAAATTCCCTGTTTAGCTCGAGCACGTTATTTACTCGTATCGCATAAAATCATGTGTATGTAGCCGGAATGAAGCCCATTATCTACGGCCTGGCAACATCCCTGTAAGGAGTACTATTTTCTACCGATAGAGTTACGCGGTGAGACTCATTGTTCGTGTAAGGAAATCCACCCAGCCTGTGTGTGTGTGTGTGTGTGTGTGTGTGTGTGTGTGTGTGTGTGATTGCGAGTCATCCGACTTGTGAAGCATGGTATGCGGGTTGGTAGGTTGGTAACTGTGTGGGTGGATTGGTTAGTGTAGGCTGGTGGTTTCACAAGCGGATTAGGTGGAGTGGGTGGGCGAGAGGGAGGGAAAGGGTTGTTGGGCTGGTTAAGTGGGGTGGAGTGGGGTTCGTGCATTAAGTGGGGTGGGTGGTGGGGCTACCTGTAGGACAAGGCAAAAGACGGGTTTATGTCGTCCTACTTTTGAAACATACTATAGTGAGTATGGTTGTAGGTATGTGAGTTGATGGGTGGGTGTGTAGGTGGATGGATGGATTATGGGAAAATATGCCTCTGGGATTAGGTCACTTGAGTGAATACGTCCGAGTTGAGAGTAGATCAGTGTGTGGAAAATCGGCCCACAGGGGATATTATTCTGGAACCATACTGAAGTAGGTATATGTCCAGTGGGTTACAACAGGTCCATCGTGCAATGCCTCTGTTGGTTAAGAGGTCTGTGTTTCAACTGCACGCATCAGTGGGTGATATAACCACGTCGGATAACAGGTTTATGGGGAAAATAGGTTCAGTGTGAAAAATATGTCCATTGGTATACTTCTATGTAGGAAACATGCATCCATGGAGAGATTCAAGGTCGACGGAAAAAGTGGTCCGTTGGGAGAAAATATATCAATGGGGAAAATTAGTTCATGGGAAAGTAGGTTTACGTAGAAACGTAGGCGTCTTAAAAAAAAAAAAAAAAAGTCATTACGGAAAATAGGGACATGGGGGATTTTGTTCCGAGTGGTGAAAATGTCCGTTGATAAAAATATTCATGCGGTGAAAATAGGTCCATAGGGGCATATACATACTGTAAACATAGATGGAGATATTTAAAATAAATGGGACTTAAAATATCCAACTTTTAACAGCGACCATTGCCTGGAATTAGGCTACCACTGCATACCTTGGACCAAACAACCATTAGCCAGGCCCTAGCACCACTTCGTCATCCAGTTATTATATTTCATAATTTACCTTCATTTAGTCATTTAGGCATAGAAAGCCACCCGAAACGAAAAGAAAAATCCCTGTTTAACTGTGCTGAGCACCTAATTTCTCCACCTCATTCCTCTTAAAATAAACAGGCACCCACTCTCTCTCTCTCTCTCTCTCTCTCTCTCCTGGTAACAAATGAATGCTTCGAACTTGTTCACTCAGTGTTAGCTGGTTCAAACCTACAGGAAGTCGTGGAATGGACCCAAATATACAGTCGTGGTCATAAATAAGGCGTTTTTTGTAGCACCTCGGAAAGTCAAAAGGGTTTGGGTTTCTGCTGTTGGAGTTTACAGAACGCTAATCAATAGCACAGCCAGACGAACGAGCACTGTGAGCCCTGGAAGAACTGTCGTACATAGCCAGTCTGCAAGGAAATGAGATGGCAACTTTTTCATAATGACATTTTATGCTCCTAAGATAAACGTAGGAGCATTACTTACAATTTTCGTTCCATTCCGAAGCAGAAATTAAGGCCAGTAGAAACCATTTACTCTCCTACTCTTTTCAAGTAAGCCCAACCTCGCGGTGGATTTGTAAACTTGTTTCAATGGCTGCAGTTCCTGCGGTAAGTCGTATGATAAACTGGAAAATTTTGGGATCCAAGCACATTTCACGGTTTGGAAATGCATCTATATCCCTCAAAAAACACATAACATGAAAATACTTATGACTGACTGAGACGTTACGTAAGAATTTTGTAATTTTGTACTTTCGTTGGAACGAAGCCAAAACCACAGTCAATTCATTGGACGCGTCGGCCATTTGGGGCTGGCGGTGCGAGCAGGTGCGAGACGGAACATTTAAATTGATTGATTTTCGTAATAAAGTACATTGTTAGAATTCCTTATTGTCATATAGTCATTAACATGATTATTTGTTATGCATTATAATATAAAAAATGAATAGTTATCTTCTGATATTGCGAATGAAACACCATGCTAAACTCTCTAACTGGCTACACTCCGCTACACAACACGCTGATTGGTAGTTCGGGTATGCACCACTGCAGAGGCAAACTCCTCGGTGAGGAGTTTGACTTTCCAACAGCGGAATCTCAAACCATTTTGACTTTCCGAGGTGCTACAAAAAACGTCTATAATCACCTATCATCCGGTACCCCATGCCTCAGGCCGCCTCCTTTATGCGCGGCAAGTCACAGCGGATCAAGAGGGGCTGAGAGGGAGGGGCCAGAGAGAGAAAGGAAGGTGAGTGTGGGGACGAGTGATCGTGTGGGGATGGAGTGAGAGAGGGGAGGGAGGGGAGGTAGGGGAGGCAGAATGAATGCGAAGTGGTGGTCACAGTATTCGTCTATTTTCATTCATTCAGGGCATGATATAAAGGAGTTAATATTCGGTAGATAATGCTACATTAAACCTTATATACCAGCGTCAGCTAACAGGCTTTAGAATGGTGGTGATATCAAAGGCTAGCTCGTGACAGAAATAAGCTGACGTCACATAAAATATCAGTGCGGAGCCAGGTATTTGTTTATCCGTATATTGTAACTTCGGACGCAGAATGGAATCTGGATGGCATTGACTTCCGTAATGCTTAATTAAGAAACGTCCTCTATCCTTCCATGTAATTGATTTTGGAGTTAACGGCCGTAATATTAAAGCAAATTGAGTGTCTCAGCGGCTGCTATACTCACTTTGCTATTATTAACTTGGCGCACTCACACACACACACTAAAAATATTATTGGAATATAGACATCAAATTTGAGGCAGGGGTAGGCTGGCTTACAAATGCACTCACTATTCTTAATTGTATCATAATCCTTTGAAACTACAGTCATCAGCACGTCAACTATTTCATGGCATCTCGTTATGAAAAGGCAGTTTAAGATAATTGTGCATAAACGATAAATAAATTTGATGTCTGTGCACGTGGGTGGATAAAAATAACGATCTCTCTCATAAAATGTTAGAATGAATATAAAACAAACTCGTACCCAAACTCCCCAAATAAATCTGTGTCAATGTTTACCGACATTGGTAAAGCCAAACCAACAAGGAAAGCCTTAGTAAGTAGTCCGGTGGCCTCCTGCCTCTTAATAACTCTTGCAGTCTTCGCGAGGAAACAATGATGTTGATGGTTTGCTGATTTCGTCTGGACAGCTCCCGCTCGTCCGTGGTGTGCTGGAGGAGGCGGGTCTGTGTCCTCACGTTCTGCGGCTCCCACGCATTGACAATCTGGGCCCACACAGTCTTGATGGCTCTCCACAAATGTTTGATCTATCATGTCAGTATATTTCTCACACAAGCCAGCAACTGATATCACCATCTATCTATTGCTTGTTATCTAACACCGCTATACAAGATGCAATGCAGCATTATCTACCGAATATTAACTTTTTATCATGCCCTGAATGAAAGAAAATAGACAAATAATGTGACCACCAACCACTTTGTATTTCATTCTCCCTCCCCTACCTACTCTCCCTCCACTCTCGCACCATCACTCGTCCCCCCAACCACCTTCCCTTCTCTCTCTGACCCCCCCCCCTCAGTCCTTCTTCCACCCCTATGACTTGCCGCGCATAAAGGAGCCAGCCTGAGGCACGGGGTACCGCATGATAGGTGATTATTTATGACCACGACTGTACATATGTCACTTGCTTGGCCCTATACGAGAAACTAGTTATATAAATAATCAGTATGATATATTCGTGTTATCAGAGTCAAACCTTCAAATTAAATATTAATATTGCTTTATCCATTAGTACAAGACTAAGCTGAAGGGATATTTCTCGACAGAAATGCATCGAAGGCAATTTCTGTGCTGGTGAATGCGACTCTGCCACATACACGGGTTGGCTGGACGAGGGTGGCTAACAACTCCTGGCCGCAATAGTACGTCGGACTCCCCCATTTTGGTGTGTGTAATCGTTCTTGTGACGCTAGTTTTCCTATAATTGCTGGTTGTATTATCAAGTGATGAAATGTCCTCTATGAATTCGCTGTCATAATGAATTCCATTGAAATGTGGCATCAATATTATGTTTTGTGTCCTCATGGTATTTAGTCCAAGCAACTTATTTCCTCTAACCGATAATTTTTCTACGACGTAAAAGGTGGTAGTGAATGATTTTGTGGTCTCTGTGAATTTCATTTTAACTCGGTCATACTACTAACTGGTATTTCTTTACCATCCACTGTGTATAAATTTAAGTCTGAGTTTTCCAAAAACGTCACTTTTTTTCTATTTCTAAAAATTCTTTAACTCATTTTGCGTTATTGAATTCGCTGGTGAGCCTGAATCCAATAATACTGAAATCTCCTCCTCCTCACATACAGCAGAAACCAAAATGCTTTCGTTTCCAAAGAGGCTTACTATGTTGACTGTTTATTTGGGTGTTTTATGCGTCGTCGTCTCTTGTGCTGGTACGACCTTCCCCCGACCTATAGATGGATACCAATTTTTCTATCATTTTACAATCTGAGGTCCAATGACCGGAAGACCTATGATGTCTACAATATGCTTCGAACCCTTTTGCCTTTTGCCTGTCTTCTTTCGTTTTAATGTAACGCTCCGATTTTGTGTGACCAGGATTTGCGCAGTAATAACAGATAGTGTTCCTTGAGTTCAACCTACGAGGTGATCTTCCATTTGCTTGTCTTTGTGCCGATTGATGTCCACTGGGACTTCGGCCTGACTTTTGTACCACCCTGTTACCTGGTGTGTGAAAACGAGTCCTTGAGCTAACCTGACTGTGTGTTTTATTCTGAACTGGACGAGTTTGTCTCCTGTCCTTGCCAGGGCTTGACTTATTTATCCCTGCTACGATTTCTGGCATTTTGATCCCTGTCCTGTTAGCCTGTGATGTGTCAGTCACACCAGCTTTACTGCAGTTTAATTCCACCTCATAAATGAAAGCAAGTAAACACATCCCTGGATTGTGAAGGATGGTTTTGG
This sequence comes from Coenobita brevimanus, assembly GCF_032717465.1. Classification (NCBI taxonomy): domain Eukaryota; kingdom Metazoa; phylum Arthropoda; class Malacostraca; order Decapoda; family Coenobitidae; genus Coenobita; species Coenobita brevimanus. The sequence continues at coordinate 35,007,756 of NC_137053.1, read as the reverse complement.
CAAATTCTAACACCCTGTTAGGATCATCTGTGACCCAGTCTGAGTATTCTAGGGTAGATAACAAGGTTTTCTTAATAGTGGAAACATCTGCTGTTATTTCCCCTAGATCTGAGCCTGAGTGTGTTTGCCTAAGTAGGTCTACTATTTTGTGTAATTCTGGGGTTATACCACCGAGAAAATTCTTACCTCCAGAGAATTTCCTGAGAAATTCTGTCTTAAATTGCTCAAATGTTGCAGCTCTCAACAGCTTGTCGGACCTGAGCAAATTGCCAGATGAGCATCGTTCTTGGTTTATTCTTGCTGAAAAAACAGCAGTTTTTCTTGCCTCCTAATGAAATACTGCTGACATTGTTCAATAACTGTGTTTATGTCGATCTTGTCTTTTTCCGTACCAGAGAATTTGGGGAGTTCATTGTCTTCTTGACAAATATACACTGAAAATGGAGTATTACTGGAATTTTGTGGAGAAGGTACTGCACTAGTGCTTACTGCATCTACATTAAGCATCTTTACAGTGTTTTTCATGCAATCGTCATTTACAGGCAATTTATATGTTTTTCCTGGCCTTAATACTCTATGGTCTTAGTTATAGTAAATTGGAGTAAAATTTTTATAAAGTTCACTATCTACATCTGAAATTTCTGACCAAGTGTCATAATTTACTTCAGCATAAATTGTATCTGTTTGCTGTTCTATGTCTAGTGTATGTGTTGTTTCTTGAGTTAGGTTTTCCGATTGTTCTTGTGTCTCTGATGGTGTTTCGGAATTTATATGTTGTTGATCGTGTTCTGATGTCTGTATCAGGGTATTTGTCACTGTTAGTGTTGATCCTTCAGACACTAATTGTGGAACTTTACTTAGCATAATGGGATTACACACTAAATCATATTTTACTTTTATATATATATATATATATATATAATTCGTTCGTTAACTAAGTGTTAGTATTTTATGTACTATATATAATTCGTTCGTTAACTAAGTGTTAGTATTTTATGTACTGTATAGTTATGTAAGTGGTGAAGTGTTAACTAATACAACCTTGGTTAAAACAAATCAACTCACTAGAACAGCAGTGGAGATATAGTTGTGGTGTGATGAGAGAGGTGTTGCTGATTGTTGATTACATCTGGGGTCAAGGCGCTCACTCTCCTCTTCCTGGTGGTGGTCAGATGACACACACCTCACTCGGTAGGGTTTGGTTGAGGTAGGTCAGGTCCTGGTATTACATTGTCAGCACTCGGTGTTGTCACTAGGGTAGGCAGACAGGGTGGCAGGTGCATGATGGCAGGCTGGTGTTGTCAGGCACTTGGGCTGACTAACGTGGAGATAGTGGTGGAGGATGGAGGAGGGAGGAATGGAGTCAGATGTGTTGATACATCACCAAACTGGGTCAATCACTGTTAGCAGAGTACAGATGCACTTCCTCCTTTCTCACTTTTCCTTGTTGTTGCTTGTTCTTCTTAACTTGTAGTGTTTGATCTTCCTTACTTGTTGAGATTAACTTGCAGGCTTGTAGAGTTGTTGACAGACATAGTTTATCACTGCTACTGTTTCTCGTAGATCGTGAAGGTTTCTGTTGAGGTGGTTAGGAGTGAATCTTGTTTGTTTAATTGCTGATTGTTGCTTCTAGAGGAGTCATAGATTGCTTTGATTGCGGCGTTAATCGGCTTCGTTTACAGCTCGCCACCACTCTCAATGAACGTGGTGAGGCAGATATCGTAGTTTACCGCTGTAGCAGTTCAGGAGAGTAGTCTGCCGCATATATCGATGAACGTATACTCTAATATCGATGAGCGTTGTATAAACTTGTAAGGCGTATAGTTTGTCGTAGTTTACCACTGCCGCCAATCTCAATGACGTATTTTATGGTTTTATAAACTGTTAAGGCATATTTTGATTGTACTGTAGTTCGGTTAGTTGTTACCGTTAGCCACCAATCTCGATAGCGTGGTTGTAGGTACTTGTAGGGAGATAGGGAAGTCGATTGTGGATCGTCAGGCCAAGCCAGAATAAAGTCGTGAGACGTAGTGTCAACGAGGTGAGTTACAGCACTCTTGGGTTTCGGAGTTTTATTGCACATTTATATCAATAGTGAGTTAGAGTAACTGAGCGTGACGGCCAAGTCTCCTAATGACTCTAGTGTCGGGCCTTCTCTCTAGCCCCTCTCTCCCCTTTCTGATCTGAAGGGAATCTCTCCGACATTATATACAGCCTGGAGAGGATGTGTGTGTGTGTGTGTGTGTGATGTAGTGCCTGGTAGATTTCCATTCACATGGACTAACCGACTAGGGCTGGTTACTCCACGTGTTTTAATACGTCTTGAAATTCTTGGTCATCTGGACTACGAGGATGTTTGAAATACATCATATGGTTAAGGATTTTTGATGGTCTGGGACAACAAGATTGTAGATAGACATAATGTGAATTGACATTCCTAGTGAGAAGCTGTGTACATCTCCAGCAGACACTACATCCTGTACATTGTGTTTGAGATATATACTAGTGCCTATATAATGCCTATATAATGCCTACATTTATGTATACTGTATATGTAAATTAGTATATATTTATTCATTTATCCTCTGTCGTCCTATTGTAAACATCCGCCTGCAAACATTTTCAGTGCTATTCTGGTAATTGTTCATGTCGAACTTAGAGTCAAGGGTAGTGTGTAATAATGATAAAAAAAAAAAAAAAATTATATGAGCGATTAACAGGTTTTTAGTTTTCCCATAGAATAACATGAGAAGTCCAGATGATACATTCCTTAGCCCCTCCGGGGTGGGGACGGGTAATTAAAGATAAAATTAAAAGAGAGGAATTAAATAAGTTCATCTACAAGAGACATAGAAAAGAAGGGGGAAAAAAGAGAAACATGGATCAGATCAAAGAAACGATCATAAAAGGAAAAAGTCTGAAACAGGTCCGAAGTAAAATGGCATTAGGAAAGCAACAGATTATACAGCTGAAAAGAAAAAAAAATACAGAGACCTGAATGCATCAGACAATAGGACCAATAGTTAACTTTTGAAATGACACAAGTGAGATACCTGAGATAACACCAGGGGAACTAAACATTTCTCTTAAAAGTATGAAAAGAGGGAAGGTCTCAGGGGAAAATGGAATAGCAGCAGATTTACTGTTGAATGAAGGAGTAGAAGTACAAAACAGGGTCGCCCACTTATTTACTCAGTATGTAAAGAAGAAGAACCTTCCTAAATCATGATGTAATGCAATAGTTATTTTGCTTTACAGAAAAAAGAAAAAAAAAACGAATCAAAAGATCTTAGTAACTATTAGTCCATTAGCTTATTTCCAGTTATTTACTAACTCTTCCCCAAAAAACCTTACGAGCAGAATGACAACAAATTTGGAAGAAAACCAACCTCGTGAGCAGGCAGGATTCTAAAGCGGGTATTCGACTACTGATCATTATCACACAAAGAATCAGGCGATTAAGAAAATTGTGGAATATAATAAACAACTGTGTTAAGTTTTGTTGATTACGAAAAGGCTTTCGACTCAACGGAGCACATAGCAATTACAAATTCACTGCGGGAACGAAGAGTAAATAAGAACATTCTAAAACTGCTTGAAAACACAGGACTGGACTGCTACAGTTAAATTACATAAAGACCCAGAAAGAAATTGAGAAGGACGTGCGTCAAGGAGATACAACTTCAAAGTTATTTACAGCATGTCTTGAAAGAATTTTCAGATAGCTAGGCTAGGAGAACAAAGACGGAAACATAGATGGAGAAAACCTAAATCATTTAAGATTTGCAAAAAATGACATTGTCCTAATCTCAGAAACAGCAGAGACATTGCAAGAAATGTTAATGACCTAAACCTAAATAAAGAAAATATCAAAGTAGGGCTAAAGATGAACCCGAGTAAAACTAATGTTTAATCCTAATACACCAAAGATCGTTGTCAGAATACGCAAAGAAATTCTTGAAGAAGTTGAAGAATACAATTACCGGGGGGAAACTCTAAAACTATCGAAAGACCATGATAGTGAAATAAAAAGACACATTACAGTTGGATGGCAAAGTCTCGGTAAACATAGAGACATCATGAAAGTAACTTGCCAATAATTATGTATGAAACGAAAAGTATGAGACGAGTGTTTAATCCCAGCTATGATGTAAGGCTGTGAGACCTGGAAACTGCCAAAATCGATAGAAAATCAACTAAATCGTTTTCAAAGGGCAAAGCAAAGGTCAATGTTGGGAATAGCTTTAAGAGACAGGAAAGGATCAGACTAAAGCCAAGGACATTATAGAAGTTATTAAAGAAGAGAAATGGAGGTTAACAGGTCATATAGCTAGAATGAGCAATAATCATTGAGCAAGAGGCTGACTCACTGGACTCCAAAAGATTTTAAGCATAGCAGAAAGAGACCAGATCAGGGGTGAAGAAAAATGAAATAAAGAAGTCTGCACGCAAAACTTGGCAGATATTGGCTCTGCCAAGGAATTCGTGGAAAATGATGAGGGAGACCTTTGTTCAGGAGTGGTCTTCCAATGGCTGATGATGATGATCATGATGATAAACACACACACACACACACACACGAAAAGATAGGACAAATATACCATTTCCAGTGGAGTTCAGTTTGGTAGGAATGGTTTGTTGTTGTCATCATCGATTACGTAGCACCCAGTTGAGTCTCAATTGGTAGGTGTAACTGGTCGTTGTAATTGAGAGGAATAGCTTGTTGTTGTTATTGTCGATTGAGTACCATCCAGTTGGGTCCAGATTGGTAGGTATAAATGTTTTTTGTTGTAGTCGGTCTTAATCTGCTACAGAGCCAGAGGGGATCCCATGAGCACTCTGCCCGTCGACGGCCCTGGGATAGTATTGTATCCATAGCTGAATCAAATATTTCTCTTTAAAGACTCTTTATTTCTCCTTTCAGGCATTTGAAGGAGTTATAGAAACGATGATACGTTTTCCTTAATGTCTTACGTAATTCTGTTTTGAAAAATCCTTGACTGAGGAATTTTCTTGTGATCTGTTGGATTCTCGTAGTAAAGGTTTCCAAATTTGTATTTGCCTTTGCGACCCGTAGCAATTCCCATCGTCACTAACTCAAGTGTTGCCATTAATCGCCAGCTAGTTCAATATGGAAGTCGGGCTACTCATGCAGAGACCACAGAAGTCGCATATCTTTAAAAATCACTCCCATTATACCGTACGTAAGTTCTTCATGATATTCTTTAGTAGTTACACTAATTTCCTAGATATGCTTTAATGCGGTAAATGCAGGAAAATGTTACTATAGAAGCCGTGAAAGCACACCGGGTGTGAAACATTCTTCACATATTTACAAGTCTTTGGTTTGAAAACCATATAATTTAGCTTTCTAAAAGAACAATGCTTCATCTCCATAATGCTGAAGAAAATCTGCAGAGTTTTTCATCATAAAATTGTACAATGCTTAAAGCCGAAATCGTGCAGAGACGAGACCGCCGGCCGAAATCCGATGATGCCGAGGGTTCCAAAATACCGTACAAAAAGTCAAAACAACACACCAGTGGTGTACCCTGAACAGGGTATTCCTCTAGACTTCAGGAAATACTTCAGTCTAGGCACTGTCCATTTTTCTATGCAACGGTTTTCCATGACCTTTGTACAGCAGGTCCAGCGGGGCAGTAGACACACGTGAGTTTGTTATTGTTCGTGATCATAACGTACGATATACCTCTTAATGAAGAATCGTTACATGGTTCTCATCACACTGTTTATTTTTGTTTTGATGGACAAATACATGAAATGGATGTAAAATAAAGCTTATCGATATTTAAGGAAGGAAAGAATAATAAACGTCCTCAAACCGAGATGGTAGACTCAGCCCACCAACTGTTCTATTTTATTTGACTATATTACAGCCTCTCTTGCTTGAAGCAGTGAGTAAAATAATGTTATAATTTCTCCCTTCCTTTATGTGACAAAGAGGGCACATATAATGAACGGAGTTTAGTTTTTTTTTTTTTTTTTTAACAACGGAGGAAGGAAAAACAAATGAATAAAAAAAAATAATCCATACACCAGATTACTGGTGTCCTCTGTTCATAAAATATCTGTAACAGTTAGACTTGAACAGCTGTGGGTTGAAATTTGGAGGGAAACAACTCTGGGGAAGCGAGTTCCAGAGAGATGCAGTTCGGGGAATGAAAGATTTCTGATAGGCAGAAGTTCTGCAATATGGCTGAGCGACATTCCAGTCATGAGCGCTACCAGATGCCCGTGTAGCACGAGGGAAGGCATGGAGAGGTGGCACCATGGACACAAATTCGTCTGAGCATTTGCCAAAAAAAATATCTGTAAAAAAATGCAAGTGAGGCAACTTTCCTTCTTATTTGCAGAGGAGGTAGTTTATTTGTATTCTAACAGCTTTGTTCTGAATTTTTTCTAGTTGTTTTAATGCAACCTATCTCATCCATTCCACAAGGGTGAGCAATAGTCAAGCTGAGAGCACACATGGCTCTTATAAATTATAGCTAACTGCTCATCAGCGAAGAGGTTACGGACTCTGTGCAGTAATCCAAGTTTCTTTGAGGCGGTTATAGCAAGTGATCTGACATGAGAGGTCCAACTGAGGGCATTGTTAAGTGAGACGCCAAGAATTTCAATACTTTTGGAGATGGGAATATTAGTAGCACTGAAGGTAATGTACGAATCTGGCCGTATCTGTCTATTAGTAAATTGTATATATTTAGTTTTACTAGCATTAAAAGAGACTATAATGTCGAAAATTAAATAATCTGGTGAAGAGTGGCAATTTTTCCTTGGTTAGTGACATCTGGAATTGAGACATGTATACACAGTACACGGGAACTCTAGGTATGTTTCTTAAAAAATTTGGGTATGATACAATTTCAGAATTATAATAATCTCTTTTTTCATAGAGTTTTGTTGATATAACTTTGTTTTCCATTTTGATATTAATTTTCAAAAAGCATGTTTGGCAGTGGTTGATGTTTTCTTTATTTACTACTAGTACTTCTGGATATATAATTTTTATCCTTTCATTCATTTCTCCATCATTGTTTATCATCAATGAATCGTCTAGTTTTGTTAATTTTTTTCGCTACTGCATATTGAGCTTTTGATATTCGTTCCATTCACTTGAATTCATAACTACGAAAGTATAGATTTGCCATGAATGGGGCTGGATCTGTTCCCATGGGTATTCCTGTGCACTGTTTGCAAACCATATTTCCACAAGTAAAAAAGCAATTTTGTACCAGGTAATTTGTCATATATATATATATATATATATATATATATATATATATATATATATATATATGTGTGTGTGTGTGTGTGTGTGTGTGAGTGTGTGTGTGTGTGTGTGTGTGTGTGTGTGTGTGTTTATATATACATATGTGTGTGTGTTTGTGTGTGTGTGTGTTTATATATACATATATACATATGTGTGTGTGTTTGTGTGTGTGTGTGTTTATATATACATATATACATATGTGTGTGTGTTTGTGTGTGTGTGTGTTTATATATACATATATACATATGTGTGTGTGTTTGTGTTCTAAATGACACAGGAACGTAGGAATGGACAGGGCTCCGTGCACAGGACAAAAAGTTATTGTCGACTAAAAAGAATATAGCTGGTATAAGAGTAAAATGCTGAGGACAGCTATAGAAGTTAAATGTTTAGCTTAATACTTGGAATATAAAAAATGGCATTCATTCATAATTCACTATCGTTTTGTATATACAGGGTGTCCGAAAAGTTACTGTGCAGTGGAAAAGGTTTTAGTAAAGTTTTCATAAAAGTGAAAGTCAACTGACAACTGAGTTGGGCATTCCAGAACATCTGTGAGCAAGCAGTAACGTCTTCTACCGCTCAGTGGCAACGCAGGACATACCACTTACGGGTCGCGTATGCAATACTGTACATATTATAACTTTAATGCTATTAGAAATTTCTCACTGAACAGTAACTTTTCGGACACCCTGCGGTAATGATGAAGGTGCGATGGGCAATTATTGAGTGGGAAGTACTGTATCCACCTTTATATTGGTCGATATTGTCCTGGTGACAGGGAATGAATAATTTAAGTTTCAGAGTCTAGTAAAAAATTCTGGAAATGGGTATTACTGTAGCTTTGAATTAAGAAATGAACAGTGTGAAGGTGTCAAGAGTGTTGGCAGTGTTGTAAGCAAGGTTTGTAGAACCAAAATGGAAGATAAAGTTAAGGTAAGGGTGCAACAAAGAGGATAATAAATGGAGTAAATAAGTGAGTGTAAACACATGATTATGTAATTACATTATAGATGCAACTCGGGCATATAATAATGAATTATGGACGATTGATTCAATGAGAAAAATAATAATTCCATGACCTGGGTCGGATATGAGAATGGAGAATAGAAAACCAAGAGAGTGTAATAAGGGTAGAGTGGTTGGAAGGAATATAAAATGGAGATTTATGTAGGACAGCATGTGATGAAAATGGGATAATTCCCGAGAAGGAACAATATTTCATTGGATAATAGATAATAAAGAATCAATAAGGAAATAGATTCTGAATTAACACTTTAGGAACAACTAGGAGTTGATGTTAAAGTCAAAATTGTCTAGACTGCTTTCTCATTACAGAATGTTTAATGCGATGTGGTATCCTGTCGTTTGGGTGCTTCTGCTGGGTCTATTCACGTCACAGCCTTGCATTGCAATCCCTCGGCCTTTTCTGCAACTAGACTCGTCCTCCAGCCCTCCCTACTTATCCAGTCCCTTCGCTTACCCTCGTCTGCACCTCACCCCAGTCAAACGTCAAAGTATAGGTAAGTAAGCTGGAGCATTCAAAAAGCTCGTCTTTATTTTCGTCTGGAACTTTGGTAATTAGTACTTTTTATATTATCTCCATCTACTAGCCTACTACTTATCATTTTCCTTCCTTTACACCGAGCCTTCTCTATGTCACGGGGTTTTTAAAATAAATGCAATTATTAAATGATAATGTTCAATAATATTGAAGAGCAGGGACAGTGAATTGTCTTGCTAAATCAAGCAATGATTACTTTATACCGGCACGCTTCGCCGACTCTCTCAGAACGAGAATTTGTAAACCTTCTCAACAGTACACTGCAGAGACTAATTACTCACAGTCGCTGTTTATTAGTACTGTTAGCCTCTGGAGAAAGTGACTACACCCCTGACAATAAATAACTAATACTATTAATAATATCAGGTTCTTGCTGATGCGTAACTCCTAGAAGGCACAACGTATTTTAAGTTTAATACAACAAGACTGACCTAAGTACCAGTTATGAATAGCAAAACGTTTATGCAAGCTAGGAGCTATAAGGGAAATAAGCTTAATTGTGGAGAAATGAAACACGAGTTTACAATAAATTAAGCTCAAGAAAAAGAACTGTTAAATTTATTGATTACAAAGAAATAAATTTAACGTTACATTTCAAATGAATTCAAATAAAGAGATCGCACTCACTCACTCACTCAAAACCTAAATTCTTATGCCTAGAAAAAAAAACATGCGGCGCAGCCGGCCAGCATGTGAGGAAAAAGCACACTTAACTAAACTCTTAAACCTAGGAAAATACGAAAAGGAAAAACTGGTCAATGAATGTAGCATATCACTAAAGAAGGGTGGGAGCCTGGAGAACTGTAGTCTAGTGGAGTCTGGGTGCTAGCTGACCTCTCACTCTCTCACTGCTGGAGCATAGAACCTCACTCCATCGAGATAGACACTTGACTGAATTCAAATACGATGCGTGTGGTAGGAATATGCACAGGCCACCGGAAGAAGGCGTGGCCAACGGTCAAGGCAAGCAGGGGCGAACAATAAAGAAACAATAATATCGCTCAGTAGAGCACTTAATGACGTGCATTAGATTGGTCACTTTTGAAACAGTGACGAATGTTTTGAAAAGTATACCACCGAAATGTAGAGAGAAACGGTTAACTGAACGATACACAATGAGTTTTCCACTAATAGCTCGTGGCTTCTCACAAAAGGAAAATGTCACGAATTTGATTCGTGACATTACGCCCCTGCAAAATTAAATTTTTTCCTTATGGGAAAAAATTTGTGGATATATATATATATGTACACATCCTAACTCAGTCACACAAGATTCACACTGTGGTGTGTGTGCTATCCTGCTACAGGAGAAAATCACTATCGCCAATTAGTGTAAAAACCTCGTATTTACGTTAATAGAGGCAAGCTTGAGGGAAAAAACTCCGTGACGACGGTGAAAATCCTGTACTCAGGTCAAACTGAGTGAAAGTTCGATACATTTACATTAACAACTAATTGTTATGTAGCGTAATGTGTGTAATACACGGTGTAGGTGTGACAGTTGTGGTGTAACTGTACCTACGTGTAAAATCACATAATACAAATTTATAGTAAATAATGATGACGAGGCAGAAGAGAAAGGGCGGCAGCATGCGACAGGAACAACCAGCTGATCTGCATGGCAATGCTGCACACGCCAGCTACACCTGCGAAAGGAATTAAGGTGGAGCATCAAAACTGTTATTTCTCTCACTCTCTCTCTGCCTAGCAATCAGTACTTATGTCATTATTAACCAGGAAACGTAATTCTTGAATTCACAAATTGCTTAGAACCCTTATAGTTTACTGGTTAATGCTTATTAAATAGGAAATGTGCCAGTTCTTGAATTACTCAAATCTCTTAGAACGGGCAGTTTATTAGTTAACATAACATTATTAACCAGGAAACGGGCCAGTTCTTGAATTGCTCAAATTTCTTAGAACGGGCAGTTTACTGGTTAACCTAACTCTACACGTACGACTAATACAGAAAGCTGAGAATCGCTACGCAATCTCGGGCAGGTCACATTTTAACACCCACCGTGGGTGTGAACACTCATGTGGATAATGTGCATTCTCCGGGAATCCTCAGAGAGGCCCACAGCTCGAGACGTTCCACAAGGTAATTCATACACAGCCTCGGACTGTCTCTGCAGGGTTCTCAAACTTCCCCCTTAACCTATGGCATATAAGTATGTACAGGCCCTGGACATACTGTGTACTGTGGGGCCAACAAGTGAGACGTCAGGTCTACACTTTCAACTGGGAACCAGACTGGTCCTTGGATTACTCAAATCTCTGAGGACGACTATCTTACGGAACCCAGCATGCAACAGTTGCCCGTGTTAGTCAGCAGGTCTACAACCACATTACCACCACCACCACCCTGTCTCTCAACTGACTCAGAGATTACGGGTGTGGTTACAAATGCCACAGGAAGGACATATCCCTGATTAGTGGTGTTACTTTGACACACACTGCAGGAACGCACAAAACTATCTATGTCTCGTCCCATCCCTGGCCAGAAAAAGTCAGCTCGGATATGACCCTGGGTCTTCCTTTTGCCCATGTGACCTCCTGAGGCTGAAGAATGACACCATTGTAACACTGCTAGGCAGTACTTGGCGGGAACGACAAACTGCAGTTGAACCTCGCCCTCGGGTGTTCGTGACTCACGGTAGAGCCATCCTTGTTTACGAAGGAACTTGGCTCGACCTCCCTGTGAATACTTTATCACTCTATCCTTTTGTTTGTTCCGCACGGCAGCAAGTGTCAGGTCAGAATGTTGTTCTTGAACAACAATTTGGCTACACATCAGATCTTGCGGCGATTCAATGGTCACTGGGGTGACACAGTCTGGAGTCTTAGCCATGGCTCATGTTAATGTAGCCGAAGTATGAGTAGCGTCATCTTCGGTGCAGCTATCCTTGACACCAGATATGTTACCTATAATGAGGTCAAATAAAGGTTCTGGCATGGCAACTGCGAGTGTCGTACCAGTATAAAATGGAGATGCCACCTGGATACATGCCTCAGGGAACAACCTCACTGATCCATCAATAAGGTTTGCATGGATCTGTCGACCTGTGTACTGCTCAGGCCGAACTAGACTCTGCTTGACAGAGCAACCTGAGGAACCATTATCTCTCAGGACCTTCACAGGAATGCCTCCCACAAACCCTGGCTGAACAAGGAAGGTACTGTCACCTGTGGGAGGGCCTGTGGAGGAAGCAGCTAGCCACTCATGAGGCTGCTGAATAATTGATGTGGCAAACATTGTGCCTTGTGAATTAGAAACTTGAGGAGTCGTTCTCATTGCCTGTGGAGATGGAACATTGGCCATCTGTGGAGGGGGGTTCACTGTCACTATGGGACTAGTGAACTGTGGGGGAGTACCCGTACTGGTAGGGCGTGACCACCGTGCTGCTGCTGAGGAATGAAGGCTGCATTTGCTTCCTGCCTCCTATTCACTTGAGCTGGTGGTAAAAAGGACGGTCCCGACGGTCGGTTGCGTGGCTGATACTGCTGCTGGTTTGGGTACTTGTTGTACCTCTTCCACTCAGGTTTCTGAGTGTTTTGCCCCTGGTCCTTCCTCTGCGGTTTTGGACCTTGGCCATTACTCTGAGAACGGCCTTGGTGCTGGGATTCAGTCTGAGACGGCTTCCCAGACTTGGCAGTATCTTTTCTGCTGTTTCAGGTGTTTTGCTTACGAGTTTGATACCCGTATGCAGTGAAATATGCGTCAGCCTTTTCTACAATTTGGCTGGCATCTTTCACCCGGCAGATCTTAAGCTGTGCTATGAGTTCAGCAGGCCACGACCTCTCTAGCTGTGTACGCAGCATAAGGTCAATTATCCCCTCACGTGTGGAAGGAGTTTCATGTTTCTCCATCCACTCACCTAAGTAAGCAGTGAGACGGTCAAGGAACTGAACAGCTGTCTCCTTGTCTTGGAGACGAGCTCGCATGAACTGAACTTTGGCGTCGTCTACTGTGAGACCATACGCCTTAATGAGTGCAGCTTTCATCATCTCATACGTGAGATTGTCTCCACGAATTCTGTGGGGAATATCGAGGGCAGGGCCCTCAATAAATTAAGAAATTGGAGCCGCTTAGCTGCCTCATCCAGTTGATACATGTCTGCCATGTTCTCAAAACGAGCTATGTACAGCTCGATTCGCTTGCCTTCCTTGTATGAAGGAAGCTTGATGCGTGGGGTCGCCAGGACATGTGCAGGGAGAACGCTCATGGAGCTTGGACCAACTGCACCAGATGCGTCTGAAGCCAAAGAATCTCGCTTGAGCTTCAGCACTTCAAGTTCATGTTTTTCGTGTGCTTCTCACTCGGCACGTTCGTGTTCTCTTACTCTCTCTCGTTCCTCACGCTGTTCTCGCTCGTGTTCTAAGTCGAGTTCGCGTTGTTTCTGCTCGTGTTCGCGCTGTTCTCGCTCGTGTTCGCGCTGGATTCTACGCTCGTCACGAGCATCTTTCTCACATTCCTGCTCGTAATTAAACCGTGAGAGAATGTAGCTCTGAATTGTCTCTGGGTCTGTGAGGCCCATATCTTTAGCTTCTTGTACATAGATACTGGCTGCCATGATGCTAGCTCAATCTAAATAACTAGCGACTCAGTATTAACTGCGGCTTCGCAAACGAATGCTAATAACACAAGGAAACAATACAGACACAAGCTAGTGGTGACCAGTCTTATCTAGTTAACTGGCAAAGAATAAAGGAAAAATGCAAATGACTGGGAAGACTCAATAATTAACACAATGGGTACGGCGACTTCCCAGGAGTGAATAAAATCGTCTGGTGTTACGAAGAATAAAGTGCTAAATAGTTAAGTACTCTGTGGATTAATAAAGCAAAAATTCACTTGCTAAACTAACAACAAACACCAGCAAGCTTGTGCCTTTAAACTTTAATGATAAATACCTAAATATGAGCGAGTGAGTATTATCTCGTTAATAGCTTTAGAGCTAGGAGTTAATATCCTGGCGAGGTCGCCAATTGTCACGGGGTTTTTAAAATAAATGCAATTATTAAATGATAATGTTCAATAATATTGAAGAGCAGGGATAATGAATTGTCTTGCTAAATCAAGCAATGATTACTTTATACCGGCCCGCTTCGCCGACTCTCTCAGAACGAGAATTTGTAAACATTCTCAACAGTACACAGCAGAGACTACTTACTCACAGTCACTGTTTATTAGTACTGTTAGCCTCTGGAGAAAGTGACTACACCCCTGACAATAAATAACTAATACTATTAATAATATCATGTTCTTGTTGATGCGTAACTCCTAGAAGGCACAACGGATTTTAAGTTTAATACAACAAGACTGGCCTAAGTACCAGTTATGAATGGCAAAACGTTTATGCAAGCTAGGAGCTATAAGGAAATAAGCTTAATTGTGGAGAAATTAAAATCGAGTTTACAATAAATTATACTCAAGAAAAAGAACTGTTAAATTTATTGATTACAAAGAAATAAATTTAACATTACATTTCAAATGAATTCAGATAAAGAGATCGCACTCACTCACTCACTCAAAAGCTAAATTCTTAAGCCTAGAAAAAAAACATGCGGCGCAGCCGGCCAGCATGTGAGGAAACAGCACACTTAACTAAACTCTTAAACCTAGGAAAATACGAAAAGGAAAAACTGGTCAATGAATGTAGCATATCACCAAAGAAGGGTGGGAGCCTGGAGAACTGTAGTCTAGTGGAGTCTGGGTGCTAGCTGACCTCTCACTCTCTCACTGCTGAAGCATAGAACCTCACTCCGTCGAGACAGACACTTGACTGAATTCAAATACGATGCGTGTGGTAGGAATATGCACAGGCCACCGGAAGAAGGCGTGGCCAACGGTCAAGGCAAGCAGGGGCGAACAATAAAGAAACAATAATATCGCTCAGTAGAGCACTTAATGACGTGCATTAGATCGGTCACTTTTCAAACAGTAACGATTGTTTTGAAAAGTATACCACCGAAATGGAGAGAGAAACGGTTAACTGAACGATACACAGTGAGTTTTCCACTAATAGTTCGTGGCTTCTCACAAAAGGAAAATGTCGCGAATTTGATTCGTGACATTACGCCCCTGCAAAATTAAATTTTTTCCTTATGGGAAAAAATTTGTGGATATATATATATATGTACACATCCTAACTCAGTCACACAAGATTCACACTGTGGTGTGTGTGCTATCCTGCTATAGGAGAAAATCACTATCGCCAATGAGTGTAAAAACCTCGTATTTATGTTAATAGAGGCAAGCTTGAGGGAAAAAACTCCGTGACGACGGTGAAAATCCTGTACTCAGGCCAGACTGAGCGAAAGTTCGCTACATTTACATTAACAACTAATTGTTATGTAGCGTAATGTATGTAATACACGGTGTAGGTGTGACAGTTGTGGTCTAACTGTACCTACGTGTAAAATCACATAATACAAATTTATAGTAAATAATGATGACGAGGCAGAAGAGAAGGGGTGGCAGCATGCGACAGGAACAACCAGCTGATCTGCATGGCAATGCTGCACACGCCAGCTACACCTGCGAAAGGAATTAAGGTGGAGCATCAAAACTGTTATTTCTCTCACTCTCTCTCTGCCTAGCAATCAGTACTTATGTCATTATTAACCAGGAAACGTAATTCTTCAATTCACAAATTGCTTAGAACCCTTATAGTTTACTGGTTAACGCTTATTAAATAGGAAATGTGCCAGTTCTTGAATTACTCAAATCTCTTAGAACGGGCAGTTTATTAGTTAACATAACATTATTAACCAGGAAACGGGCCAGTTCTTGAATTGCTCAAATTTCTTAGAACGGGCAGTTTACTGGTTAACCGAACTCTACACGTACGACTAATACAGAAAGCTGAGAATCGCTACACAATCTCGGGCAGGTCACGTTTTAACACCCACCGTGGGTGTGAACACTCATGTGGATAATGTGCATTCTCCAGGAATCCTCAGAGAGGCCCACAGCTCGAGACGTTCCACAAGGTAATTCATACACAGCCTTGGACTGTCTCTGCAGGGTTCTCAAACTTCCCCCTTAACCTATGGTATATAAGTATTTACAGGCCCTTGACATACTGTGTCCTGTGGGGCCAACAAGTGAGACGTCAGGCCTACACTTTCAACTGGGAACAAGGCTGGTCCTTGGATTACTCAAATCTCTGAGGACGACTATCTTACGGAACCCAGCATGCAACAGTTGCCCGTGTTAGTCAGCATTTAGTAGGTGAGACATCAGGTCTACATGCACATTACCACCACCCTGTCTCTCAACTGACTCAGAGATTACGGGTGTGGTTACAAACGGCACAGGAAGGACATATCCCTGATTAGTGGTGTTACTTTGACACACACTGCAGGAACGCACAAAACTATCTATGTCTCGTTCCATCCCTGGCCAGAAAAAGTCAGCTCGGATACGACCCTGGGTCTTCTTTTTGCCCATATGACCTCCTGAGGCTGAACAATGACCCCATTGTAACACTGCTAGGCGGTACTTGGTGGGAACAACAAACTGCCGTTGAACCTCGCCCTCAGGTGTTCGTGACTCACGGTAGAGCCATCCTTGTTTACGAAGGAACTTGGCTCGACCTCCCTGTGAATACTTTATCACTCTATCCTTTTGTTTGTTCCGCACGGCAGCAAGTGTCAGGTCAGAATGTTGTTCTTGAACAACAATTTGGCTACACATCAGATCTTGCGGCGATTCAATGGTCACTGGGGTGACACAGTCTGGAGTCTCAGCCATGGCTCATGTTACTGTAGCTGAAGTATGAGTAGCGTCATCTTCGGTGCAGCTATCCTTGACACCAGATATGTTACCTATAATGAGGTCAAATAAAGGTTCTGGCATGACAACTGCAAGTGTCGTACCAGTATAAAATGGAGATGCCACCTGGATACATGCCTCAGGGAACAACCTCACTGATCCATCAATAAGGTTTGCATGGATCTGTCGACCTGTGTACTGCTCAGGCCGAACTAGACTCTGCTTGACAGAGCAACCTGAGGAACCATTATCTCTCAGGACCTTCACAGGAATGCCTCCCACAAACCCTGGCTGAGCAAGGAAGGTACTGTCACCTGTGGGAGGGCCTGTGGAGGAAGCAGCTAGCCACTCATGAGGCTGCTGAATAATTGATGTGGCAAACATTGTGCCTTGTGAATTAGAAACATGAGGGGTCGTACTCACTGCCTGTGGAGATGGAACATTGGCCATCTGTGGAGGGGGGTTCACTGTCACACTGGGACTAGTGAACTGTGGGGGAGTACCCGTACTGGTAGGGCGTGACCACCGTGCTGCTGCTGAGGAATGAAGGCTGCATTTGCTTCCTGCCTCCTATTCACTTGAGCTGGTGGTAAAAAGGACGGTCCCGACGGTCGGTTCCGTGGCTGATATTGCTGCTGGTTTGGGTACTTGTTGTACCTCTTCCACTCAGGTTTCTGAGTGTTTTGCCCCTGGTCCTTCCTCTGCGGTTTTGGACCTTGGCCATTACTCTGAGAACGGCCTTGGTGCTGGGATTCAGTCTGAGACGGCTTCCCAGACTTGGCAGTATATTTTCTGCTGTTTCAGGTGTTTTGCTTACGAGTTTGATACCCGTATGCAGTGAAATATGCGTCAGTCTTTTCTACCATTTGGCTGGCATCTTTCACCTGGCAGATCTTAAGCTGTGCTATGAGTTCAGCAGGCCACGACCTCTCTAGCTGTGTACGCAGCATAAGGTCAATTATCCCCTCACGTGTGGAAGGAGTTTCATCTTTCTCTATCCACTCACCTAAGTAAGCAGTGAGACGGTCGAGGAACTGAACAGCTGTCTCCTTGTCTTGGAGACGAGCTCGCATGAACTGAACTTTGGCGTCGTCTACTGTGAGACCATACGCCTTAATGAGTGCAGCTTTCATCATCTCATATGTGAGATTGTCTCCACGAATTCTGTGGAGAATATCGAGGGCAGGGCCCTCAAATAAACTAAGAAATTAGAGCTGCTTAGCTGCCTCATCCAGTTGATACATGTCTGCCATGTCCTCAAAACGAGCTATGTACGGCTTGATTCGCTCGCCTTCCTTGTATGAAGGAAGCTTGATGCATGGGATCGCCAGGACATGTGCAGGGAGAACGCTCGTGGAGCTTGGACCAACTGCACCAGACGCGTCTGAAGCCAAGGAATCTCGCTTGAGCTTCAGCACTTCATGTTTTTCGCGTGCTTCTCGCTCAGCACGTTCTTGTTCTCGTTCTCTCTCTCTCGTTCCTCACGCTGTTCTCGCTCATGTTCTAAGTCGAGTTCGCTTTGCTTCTGCTCGTGTTCGCGCTGTTCTCGCTTGTGTTTGCGTTGGATTCTACTCTCGTCACGAGCATCTTTCTCACGTTCCTGCTTGTAATTAAACCGTGAGAGAACGTAGCTCTGAATTTTCTCTGGGTCTGTGAGGCCCATATCTTTAGCTTCCTGTACATAGATACTGGCTGCCATGATGCTAGCTCAGTCTAAATAACTAGCGACTCAGTACTGACTGCGGCTTCGCAAACGAATGCTAGTAACACAAGGAAAGAATACAGACACAAGCTAGTGGTGACCAGTCTTATCTAGTTAACTGGCAAAGAATAAAGGAAAAATGCAAATGACTGGGAAGACTCAATAATTAACACAATGGGTATGGCGACTTCCCAGGAGTGAATAAAATCGTCTGGCGTTACCAAGAATAAAGTACTAAATAGTTAAGTACTCTGTGGATTAATAAAGCAAAAATTCACTTGCTAAACTAACGACAAACACCAGTAAGCTTGTGCCTATAAACTTTAATGATAAATACCTAAATATGAGCGAGTGAGTATTATCTCGTTAATAGCTTTAGAGCTAGGAGTTAATATCCTGGCGAGGTCGCCAATTGTCACGGGGTTTTTAAAATAAATGCAATTATTAAATGATAATGTTCAATAATATTGAAGAGCAGGGACAATGAATTGTCTTGCTAAATCAAGCAATGATTGCTTTATACCGGCCCGCTTCGCCGACTCTCTCAGAATGAGAATTTGTAAACTTTCTCAACAGTACACAGCAGAGACTAATTACTCACAGTCACTGTTTATTTGTACTGTTAGCCTCTGGAGAAAGTGATTACACCCCTGACAATAAATAACTAATACTATAAATAATATCAGGTTCTTGCTGATGCGTAACTCCTAGAAGGCACAACGGATTTTAAGTTCAATACAACAAGACTGGCCTAAGTACCAGTTATGAATGGCAAAACGTTTATGCAAGGTAGGAGCTATAAGGGAAATAAGCTTAATTGTGGAGAAATGAAACACGAGTTTACATTACATTAAGCTCAAGAAAAAGAACTGTTAAATTTATTGATTACAAAGAAATAAATTTAACGTTACATTTCAAATGAATTCAAATAAAGAGATCGCACTCACTCACTCACTCAAAAGCTAAATTCTTATGCCTAGAAAAAAAAAAACATGCAGCGCAGCCGGCCAGCATGTGAGGAAACGGCACACTTAACTAAACTCTTAAACCTAGGAAAATACGAAAAGGAAATACTGGTTAATGAATGTAGCATATCACCAAAGAAGGGTGGGGGCCTGGAGAATTGTAGTCTAGTGGAGTCTGGGTGCTAGCTGACCTCTCACTCTCTCATTTGCTGGAGCACAGAACCTTACTCTGTCGAGACAGACACTTGACTGAATTCAAATACGATGCGTGTGGTAGGAGTATGCACAGGCCACTGGAAGAAGGCATGGCCAACGGTCGAGGCAAGCAGGGGCGAACAATAAAGAAACAATAATATCGCTCAGTAGAGCACTTAATGACATGCATTAGATCGGTCATTTTTGAAACAGTGACGAATGTTTTGAAAAGTATACCACCGAAATGGAGAGAGAAACGGTTAACTGAACGATACACAGTGAGTTTTCCACTAATAGTTCGTGGCTTCTCACAAAAGGAAAATGTCGCGAATTTGATTCGTGACACTCTACAATAAATTATATGGTATGGCAGTATCAATATACTATAAAAAACAACATAAAAGTTTAGAAACAGTGTAAGACATTTAGGAACATTTGATCAGAAATGGCAGGGTTTAATTACACAGTACTGAACATCTTAGAAATGCTCGAAAAACAGATACCTGTGAATAATCAGTTCTTCTGGAACAAATATTTGAGAGAGCATATTTAAAAATGTAAAAATTAAACAGTCATTAATTAACCAGGAAAATAATACATTACCCCGTTATAATAATAATTATGAGGGTAATCACCGCTGAAATAAACGAATAACATTGTGGAGGTGCACAAATCATATAAAGTAAGTGCCAGTTGGTCGTCTGGGTTATGACGATACAAGCAGATGTGGCCCAAAAATGGTTGAAAATCCAAGGGTTCGTTGAGTATTACTGCATACATAATGGTACTCAGGGAAAAATAACTGGCCATTCTGGCTTTCTGTTTCAAGAACAAGTAACCTAGCCCCTGGCCCTTTCCCTCCGGCTGCATCAAAAAATAAGTGACACCGAAAAAAATTGCAAGTAAACACACAAACTAATGATGTCTTGTAACATTTTGGATAATCTTGTGCTGGATAAGATAACGAAATAGTCCAACTTCGATTGCATTGGATATTTCCATTTCCTTGAAAATGTGACCTCTGTTGCTCCACGATCCACCCTATTATTCACCTGATTTCTTGTGTAATCTGTTATTCCCTTGTCTGTTACTTAGTATTAATACTGATGGAAGTAGAATAAGGTGATAATTCGAATCTTGAGGCTTCAAGTAATTTCTTGCGATTTCTCGGCTTACTGAAACGCTGTTAGTTTATATACACCAAACCTCTCTCTCTCTCTCTCTCTCTCTCCGCGTTTTCTTTGGTGTTACATACCTTCTTAATCCAAGTTTGCATACCCCAGCTCATTCCCAACCATGGGTTATAAGGCATTTTATTTCGATAGACTTGTTTTAGCATGACTAATTTTTTATCGTCATGATGCTTTTAATTTAATTTAATTATAAATGCGTTGAAATTCATGCACTATTTTAGTGATTTCAAGAGTAATGTGACCATTACTTTTTTTCTGAATGGGCGAAGCTGAACGGAAGTCAAGCAATTCTAGAGCGCAAATGACGGGAAGGAGAGAATGTGAGGCTGCGTGGTTTTTGGTGAGGGAGTTAAATTTCAGAGTTCCTGAAGTTGATGAGTCTCTTTTTCCAAGTAGCATTATCGTTTGCACACCCCTTCCCACACCTCCACTTGCCTTCGTTCAAACCTCGCACACCCATACCAACACTCACAATCACACTCACCGTCACACTGTAATACACAATTACGCCTACTTCCACTACGTCTCTCTCTTTCTCTCTCTCTCTCTCTCTCTCTCTCTCGTCAAAAGGCCTGGACAGGGACGGCAGTCTGGAAGCTCGGTAGCTGATAGAGGTTTCTGATGGGCCAAAAGGCTTTTGTTTTTACCAGCATAAAAGTGTAAATTTACCATAAATGATAATGAATAAATGTTTATGCTAGATGCACATATGTTACCATTGCAGATTTTACTGTTTCTCTTGATTTATCTCGTAAAAGTCATCATCATCATCATCATCCCAACATCTTACTCCCTCCTTAGGATTGAGAGAACTATGGTTCAAAAGCATGGTGAGAGAAAGGACGAAAGAGGGAAAATTAATTTATGCTATGCGCAGTGGAATGGGATACACACCCATTCGAACACCATTCCAACTCCAGAAATCCTGGTTCCACCTCACGGGCATGCCATCTGCGCATTTTGCGGGTACTTTCTTTGTAGACACACTTTGCGTAACCGGTCAGAAAGAATTAATTCAGCTACTAAGGTAAAAAAAAAAAAAAAAAAAAAAGTGCCTCATCCTTGTCTTATGCTCCACAGTACGTAACTTGTCCAACCAACTCAATCCCCTGTCATTTAGCTATCTTCATTAACCTTCAAACCTCGCTTTCTCACACTCATTTATTATATCCAACCACATTCGTACTGGCTTACCATGTCTCATTTCACTTTCAAACAAACTTACATATAATTTTCACCACCCTATTTCGTGGTAGGTGGTGGGGACCATCATCCATGCATTTATTGTTATGTTGCATACCTCTGTCAACTTTATTATTCCTTTTCTGGATCAACCCTCTTCTCCTCTTATTTCTTCCATCCTTGCTGACACAGTTTATGGCTCTTCAGGGGATTCAGATGGCTCTACTCTGAGTGCTGGGTGGTAACCATATAACCATACAGCGGGGTGATGTGAAGGCGACTATGGTGTCCCTGTTGAAAATGTGGAGAGCTGCAAATGCGGCATCCATCCAGAATCCAAACCTTCACACTCTTTCCCGTGCCTCGTTGTAGTGAGGCACTGTCTGCCGCAATAGAACATCGGTTCACTGCAAGGGACGGCCTTGCAGGGGCAGTTGTTTGCCTGCTGATGAATGTGTCCACTAGATCTAACAGGCCGGGATTACTCAACAACAACTACAACAACAATCCCGCTTGTACGTGTTCTCTCATGCCACACCATAATATAACACTCAAATAAAAGGTCTCTGCAGAACCTTCACCCAGCAGCCTCCATCAAGAGGTCTTAGCACCATCCACCCTCCTTCCTTCACTCGCACTACTGTTCACTTCCTTTGCACATTGACCTCAATTTTCTGTTAGTGTGTACCAAAGGATTTTTTTTTTTTTTTTTTTGTGAGGAAGAAGGAACCAAAGGCAACGAGCCTACAAAACTATTCCTTCCAAGAGAAAAACAAAATATAAGAGAGAGCCAAATTCAAGATCCGATCATTTCCAGATGCCTGGACACGCTGCGTTTGAAAAACTGGAGATCATAGGAAGTAGGAAATACAGACAGAGGGAGACAGTTCCAGAGGTGACCTGTTGCATAAATGAAGGACTGGGAGTAACGGTTAACTCTTGCATTAGAGAGTTGGACAGAGATTGCTGCTAGACGGGTGCTACGCGTCCGTCGTAGGGGTGGAGGAATGCATGCAGACAGTTCAGAGGAGCAGTGACCATTGAAGTAGCGATAGAAGAGAGATAAAGATGCAACAGTGCAGCGAAGAGACAAAGGTTGAAGGGAGTCAGTAAGAGGAGGAGAGTTAATGAGGCGAAAAGCCTTTGACTCCACCCTATTGAGAAGAGCTGTATGTGGGGAGCCTCCCCACGCATGAGAGTTGTACTCTACACGGGGGCGGATAAAACCCCTGTATAGAGTCAACAATTGTGCAGGGATAAAGAAGGAACGGAGTCGGCTTAGCACACCCAATCTCTTGGAAGCAGATTTTACAAGAGATGTAATATGATCTTTCCAAGACAAGTCCCGAGTAAATGAAACCCCAAGCATGTTCAAGGATGATGCAGGATTAAGCTGAATATTATCAAACATTAGTGGGTATACATGTGGAAGATTTTGTCGGGTTGATAGGTGCAAAAACTGAGTCTTTGATGCATTAAAAACAACAAGATTATTTTTATCCCAGTTAAAGATATGAGCCAAGTCAGACATTAGGTGTGCCATAGCCTCATCCCTTGTTTGTTGAAGTAACTGCTGAGATGGATGTTGCGGGAATCGAATGGAAAGGTGAAGGGTGGAGTCATCAGCGTATGAGTTGATAGGGTTAGATGTACAGATTAGAAGGTCATTCACGAATAAAAGGAAGAGAGTTGGTGATATGACAGAGCCCTGAGGAACACCACTGTTAATAGATCTAGGAGAAGAACGATGGCTGTCTACAACAGCGGCTATAGAACGACCAGAAAGGAAGCTAGAGATGAAGGCACAGATAGAAGGATAGAAACCGGAAGAGGGCAGTTTGGAAATTAAAGATTTATGCCAAACTCGATCGAAAGCCTTAGAGATGTCAAGTGCAATGGCAAAGCTTTCGCCAAAGTCCCGAAAGGAGGATGACCAGGAGTCTGAAAGGTAGGTGAGAAGATCGCCTGTGGAGCGTCCTTGACAGAACCCATACTGACGATCAGAAAGAAGGGTGTTAGGAAAGATGCTTTAAAATTTTTCTATTAAGAACAGACTCGAAAACTTTTGAGATACAGGATGTTAGTGCAATTGGACCATAGTTGGAGGGTTGGGAGTGGTCACCCTTCTTTGGGACTGGCTGAATGAGAGCAAACTTCCAGCAAGAAGAAAAGGTACAAGTTGACAGACAAAGGTGAAAGAGTTTGCCTAAGCACAGAAGCACAGTTCTTGAGAACAACAGGATGGACTCCATCAGGCCCATATGCCTTGTTAGTATTGAGGCCTGTGACAGCAGAAAATACATCAGCTGAAGAAATTTTAATGTCAGCCATGAAGAAGTCAGAGGGGGGAAGTGATGGAGGAACAGCACCGGAATCATCTAAGGTGGAATTGGAGGAGAAAGTCTGAGTGAAGAGATCTGCTTAATCAGTAGAAGAAATAGCTACAGAGCCATCAGGGTAGAAATGAGGAGTTGTTAGAAAGGTTTTTGGCAAGGTGCCAGAAGGAGCGGGAAGAGTTCGAGTTGGAGAGTTGAGAGCATTTAGTAGGGATGAAATTATTTTTAGCAGAGCAAAGAACAGACTTAGCACGATTCCGGGCAGAAACGTATAAAAGATGTGATTCAGGGGTGTGTTGGCTCTGGTACCTTTTATAGGCCCTCTCCTTGTTGCGGACAGCATTAGAACAAGCGTGATTAAACCAAAGCTTTCGTGCATTAGTCAAAGGATATGAGAAAGGAACGTATGCTTCCATGACTGAAAGAATAACCTCTGTAATGCACAAGGCACACCCAGATGGCTCCCGGCCATGGAAGCAATAATAGTTCCAGGGAAAATCAAAGAAGTACTGCCTGAGGGCCTCCCAGTCCGCTGCTCCAAAGTGCCACAGAGGACGTTTCCTTGGAGGGTCCGCAGGCCGTACTGGAGCGATAGGACAGGTTAAGGTGATAAGGTTATGATCGGAGGAGCCCAACGGAGAGAAAAGATTAACAGTGTAAGCAGAAGGATTAGTTGTAAGGAAGAGGTCAAGTATGTTGGAACTCTCTCCAAGGCAATCAGGGATATGGGTAGGGTGCTGTACAAGCTGCTCTAGGTCATTAAGTATAGAAAAGGTGTAGGCTTGTTCACCAGGTGGATCAGTGAAAGGAAAGGAGAGCCAAAGGTGGTGGTGAACATTGAAATCTCCTAGAATGGAGATTTCAGAGAAAGGAGAAATGGAAGGAATGTGTTCCATCGTAGAAGTAAGATAGTCAAAGAATTTTTGATAGTACATAAACTCTATTGTCAATTCAAGTCTAACTCCATTCACCAGGACATTCCGCTGTGAGTCACCTTCTTTCTCAACAACCACTAGTTTAGTCCTATCTTCATTCACTTTAAGCTTGACGCTCACAAACAAATTTTTGCACCAATCTGCAGAACTCTTGTTCATTATTTCCAAGCAACGTAGCATCAACTGCATACAACAGATTTTAAATACTCCATCTTTCAACATTCATTACCACTTTCATCCTTTTCTTGAAAACTTAATTTACCTCTCATAATCCCAACCATATACATGGTGAACAGCCATAGGCTCACCACACATCCTTGTCTCATTCCAAGATTGATGTTAAACTACTCACTTAGACAATCACCTACTCCCACACATGCTTCATTGTCATCACCATTCAACAGGTTTCCATCTACACCATACATAGGTACATTCTTACATAATCTTTTCATTTACCTTGTGGCAGGCTTCTCTCAGAGCCACGAATGCCATAATTATCTTATAGTCTTACCACAAGAAATTTTAATTCTTCGTTTCACTGCAAGTAACTATAGTCGCGGGCAGGGTGTCATTATCGTACCCTGGCAACCTACCATTCAAAAGTGCGTCCGAGTTAGTATCGTATTATACACGAATCATATTATTATGCACGAATATTATTATACAGGAACATATTATACCGAATTACTTGCTTCTCATGCTATATACGAAATGGGACGCACTTTTGAATAGTAGGTTGCCAGGATACGATAATGACAACCTCATAGTCGTGCGCCGCGACTATAATATGCATCCCTTCTATAGCAAGATGAGCAGAGTGGTGGCCGAACAGGGAGCTGTAGACAAAACTGTTAATGAACAGTACAGAACACTCAAGAACAATCGCTTGAGAGTTACTGATTCAATGTGTGGATAATCAAGGGACCCACCAAGACATGGTGGTAGCTTGAGGGTATAGAAGCCGCAGTTAAGAAGAACAGAAAACTTTTCTGGGAATGGAGAACGGGTGGTAACCGAGAGGAATACTTGACTGCCAGGCGTAGGGCCAGAAAGGTGTTATACAGGGCAATATTTGAGTCTCTGAGACTTTTCCTAAACCTGAATAGTGCCGAAAGGGAAAAATTGGTATTTAAGTTGGAAGTGGGCATGGAAAAGTTTGAAAGGAATGAGAGAGTGTTTTTGATTGGTGATATGAATGGTACAAGTAGGGAATGTGAAGGTGGATGGAGTAGTTGGTGAGTGGGGTGTGCCTGCTGAGATAGATGAGAATGGCAGTGCTTTAGTGAACATTTGTGCCGGGAGGGGGTTGGTGACAGCCAGTACCCTCTTCAGGCACAAAATGATCCACAGGTATACATGGCGAGTGATAAGGGTGGGTGGTGAACTGAATGAAAGGAAAGCAATGATTGATGATGTGTGTGTGGATGAAAGGATGCGAAAATGCGTAAAGGATGCAAGAACATATAGAGGAGAGTAGATTTTCTGACCACCACGAATCAAGGTGCAAGTGAAATGGAGAAATAGAAGAAGGGAAGGACAGGAGGAAGGAGTACAGGTAAGGAGAGTGGAAAGGTTACAAGAGGATGAGAAAAAGGCAGAATATAAGAAAGAAGTGGAGAAACGATTGGGTAAATATGAATTGGAGCAGATGGAGGATGTGGAAGGTGTGTGCAAGATATTCACAGAGGAAATATGTGCAGCATGTGAGGTGGTGTGTGGGCTGAAGAGAAGACGAAAAAGGGTGCAAGGAACAGCATGGTGGAATGAAGAGGTGAGACAGGCTGTGGCACAAAAGAAGAAAGCATATATATAAATGAATGGATGAGAAATAGGGGCGTGGAAGTAGTTGAACGATAGAAGAGAGTTATATGTAGAAAGGAAGAGAGAGAGGTGAAAAGATTAGTAAGAGAGAGTAGGAAGAGAGTGGATGAGGAATTTGGAAGGAATTTGAGTGTCAAGTGGATGAAATGTAAGAAAAATTTTTGGAAAGAGTTGAAGAGAGTCAGACAGGGTGGCAATGAAGTTAGTAGGGGAGTGAAAGATTAAAACGATAGATTACTAGTTGAGAAGGGAGAAAAAGTGAGCAAATGGAGAGAACACTTTCAGGAATTGTTGAACATAGAGTGAAAGTAATACGAGTATAAGTGGCTGGAGATTGGCTGGGAGAAGGAGGGAGGTGAGAAGACAGGAAGAAATCAGTAGGATAGAAGTTGTGGAAGCAATCAAGAAAGTCAAAATGGGGAAAGCCCCAGGAATTGATGGAGTGTGTGGTGAAATGCTGAAGCTTGAGGGAGAGATAGTAGTAGAAAGGATGTGGAAAATGTGCAGATTGGCCTGGGAGGAAGGTAAAGTCCCAGATGATTGGAAGTCATGTATAATTATTCCCTTGTGCAAAGGGAAAGGGGAAAAGAAGTGTGTGGTAATCATAGGGGCATTTGTCTTCTTAGTGTAATAGGCAAAGTATACGGTAGGATACTTATCGACAGTGTTAAGGAAATAACAGAGGAATTAGATGGAGAAGAACAGGGAGGCTTTAGGAAGGGAAGAGGTTCTGTAGATCAGATATTCATTCTTAGATCTTTAGTGAAAAAGTGTCTAGAGAAGGGAAAGAAATTGTATGCGTCCTTCATGGATTTGGAGAAAGCATATGACAGGGTGGATAGACAAGGATTGTGGAAAGTATTAAGAATATATGGAGTAGATGGGAAGTTGTTGTATGCTGTGAAGAATATGTGTGAGGGTGCTAAAGCTGCAGTGCGTGTGGATAGTGAACTGAGTGAATTTTTCTATTTGAAAGTTGGGTTGAAACAGGGATGTGTCATGTCTCCATGGTTGTTCAATCTGTATATGGATGGGGTTATAAAAGAGATACAAGGTTGGGCAGTGGATGTTGGAGTGGCCCCAGTGAGAGAGGCCAGTATTTGGAAACTCCCTGTACTGTTGTTTGCTGATGATACTGTGTTGTTAAGTGAAGACAAAGGGGAGCTGCAAGGCTTGGTGGATGAGTTTGGGACAGTGTGTAAGAAACGGAATTTAAAGGTGAATGTAGGGTAGAGTAAAGTTATGTTCTTCGAGAAAGGTGAAGTCATTGAATGTACTGTGAGGTTGGATGATGAGGAAATGGAAAATGTGAGTACATTTAAGTACTTGGGTAGTGTGATGAGTAAGGA
The DNA here is from genome assembly GCF_032717465.1 of Coenobita brevimanus. Lineage (NCBI taxonomy): Eukaryota > Metazoa > Arthropoda > Malacostraca > Decapoda > Coenobitidae > Coenobita > Coenobita brevimanus. Next base: position 34,979,440 of record NC_137053.1, on the reverse strand, counting down.
TGGAAGTTTGGAGGGTGAAGAGCTTGAAAGGGTACAACAAGGAAGAAAGGTTGCTGGTTCCTTGAAGGCAGTGATAAGAAACATGGAAGTGAGCATGGAAGTGAAAAAGTTATTACATGATAGTATTGTGATACCAGCTCTGACCTATGGAAGTGAAGCTTGGACGTTGTTGAGGGACGCAAGTCGAGAGTGAGTGCAGTGGAAATGAGTTATTTGAGAGGAGCCTGTGGAGTCACATGGAGTGACAGACTGACAAATGAGGATGTGAAGGAGCGTTGTGGTGTGGATGTGGATGTGATAGGAAGCATTAGCAGAAACACACTGTGGTGGTTTGGCCATGTGGAGAGGATGGAGAGTGAGAGACTGACAAGGAGAGTGTATATGAGTGAGGTGGAGGGGGAGAGAAGGAGCGGAAGGCCAAGGATGAGATGGAGGGATGAAGTGGAGAGGTATATGAGAGAGGGGGGTGTGAATTGGGAGGGGGGCAGTGAAATGGCGGGGGACAGGTGACGTGGAGGCGATTTGTTTGTGGCTACCCCGTATAAGAGATTAAGGCGTCTGGCAATAGATAGATAGAAGTTGGCAAATCAAACGAAGAGCGAAAACGGGGATATCACAGGTTAGCAGTGTATGAAGCATGATGAAGGGAAGAGAGTAGTGAGCAATGGGGATATTAAAGACGCCAGGAGAAAGCATTATAACCGGTTGATGAATGAGGAGTTTGGAACAGGGAAAGTTTGGAGTCAGCGGATCCAGTGTTTGGCCCTCGGCCCTAGATTGATGCTGCTACTGTGGGCAGGGCAGCCGTCAGGATGCAGATAGGAAAGGTGTCGGGTGTGTATGGGTTGACTGCTGGAAGTTAAAGGTCTCAGGAGATTATAGGAATGGGCTTAGTTACTGATTTGATAAATTCGATTATATATCAGTGTGTTGTCCCAGATGGCTGACTGAAAAGGATGATTGTAAATGTGTATAAGTGGAAGGGTTATACGCTGAAAAGAGGAAATTATGGAAGCATAAAATCTTTGGACCAGATAATGAAGGTAACGTAGAGAGTTTTTGAAGGCATGATATGGAAAAGAGTAAATACTGATGAATGCGGTTTGGGTTTACGTCTGGAAAAGGGACGACTGATGCAGTATTCGTTGTCTGACAGCTTCGGGAAAAAATATATAGGAAAAGAAAAGGGAGATGTACAGTCACTCATAAAAGAAAAGACCCCCCCCCCCCCTGCTTTAGAGGCAATATAACTCGGGGTATTCAGTGTTGGTAACAGTGTATTTGATGTCAGCCATTTGGGGGTATGAGGAGGGGTGTTTGAAAGGAGGGTGGAGTTCATCTGCACGAAACACTGCTTCAGTCCACATTTCAAGTCAAACATACATTATATCTGACTTGTTATCAAGGCATATGTATGTAACCCATCACATTTGAAAAAGTTTATCATTAGCTGAATAAAATTGTCAGCCGGTGGCAGGAATAAGATGCAAATGAAACCCCCGGCCTCAAGGGTTAAATGAATGGGCTCGACACACTTAGAATGAACTTTGAATGAACTTCCCCCAAACGCAGCTTCACACCGCCTCACCTGACGTCATTTACAGTGTTACCAGGACCGATATCATATTGGTTGAAAGGTGTCTTGGCCGGGGGGGTCGTTTCTTTTATGAGTGACTGTACCTAGTTTTTGTTGGTCATGAGAAGGTCGTTGACTACGGTTGTCATACGTCCGGATTTTCCCGGACATATCCTGCATTTAGGTGTCAAAATCTACGTCCGGGAGGAATTTTTAAAATTCAAAAGTCCGGAATTTCAGCTTCCATCACTTTTATCGAAAAATTTAATATATTATTAAACTCTGTAATGAGAAAGAGAGAGAGAGAGAGAGAGAGAGAGAGAGAGAGTTTAGTTGTTTTCGTCAGCTGGTAAGTGTTGCCATCTTGGCTCGTTTAGTGCTAGTAGCTAGCTAAAATGACCTCCCTTTTCCTCTTGTCCAGCCATGATTTTCTTGTTTTCATTCTTAGTGCTGTTATAGCCATGAAATAAATGGTAATTGCACACAATTACTGGCTTAGTTTTCATTTTTACACTGTAGCATTTGTTATTCGTATGATCTTATCCTGCATCTAAGGCGTTGTTGCATTTTACAGTCATAACATTGCCAGTTCTGTACTTTGCCTGTTTTCCAGTATATTGTAAAAAAAAATAAAGAAGGCACTCCAATCGGATTGAGCCTGTGCAGGTTTATATCCAAGGGATGGTTGGGGTTTATTGTTCATGTAATGCCATTCAGGGATGAGTAAGGCTGGTCACTCTCATCTTGAATGTCAGGTTGATGGATCATGGATGGATGGATGCAGTACAATAGCAGTGATTATATATATATATATATATATATATATATATATATATATATATATATATATATATATATATATATATATATATATATATATATATATAAGGGTTTCATAATGCCAAAAGTCCAAAGTCTGTGTTTGGGGGGAGGGGGAGCATGGCTTTTAGCGGAGGCGTCCGGTACTTTGACTGTTCAGATATGGCAACCCTATCGTTGACAGATTCCCTAGGGAGGTGGTGAAGTGGGTAATGAGAAAGCCTGGGATCAAGGAGTGACTGGTTAGAATGATGGCTATGTATGTGAGTGCTGGCACACATGTGAGAGTGAAAGGTGATTTGAGTGATGAGTTTTCCGTGAATTTGGCGTCTTGAATTTCTTATTGTTTGTCATGTGCTTGAAGCTCTCTCACATGACTTCAGAAGTTGACTCCCATGGGAGACGTATGCTGATGACTTGGTACTGATTGCAAAGAATGAAAGGGAGGCATGGGAAAGAATAAGGAAGTGAGAGATAGAATGGGGCACAAGGGTTTAGGAGCAAATGCGGGTAAAACAAAAGTGATGATATCAAGGGCTGGTGGAGGTACTGTCAAACCAAAGAGAATGTGGCCATATGCAGTTTGCCACTATGGTGTGGAAAATAATTCCACCTTGTGCAATGTTCGTGGTATGTGGGTGCATAAAATATGTAGTTGTGTTAGAGGCAACTGCGAAATAATGCTGATTTCGTGTGTGCAGTGTGTCTAGGAGAGCTTGCAGCGATTGAAAAGCATGAAAGGATTGATACTGATGAAAATTCTCTTGGGTGTGGAGTTCTTTTTTTTATTGGGGGACATGTTATGTGCTGGAGGTGGGGCTGGCTAGGGTATGGAGTGGTTGGAGGAAGTTCAGCGAGGTGCAGCTTCTCATTACACTGAGAGGGCTCGCCCTCGGTGCTAAGGGATCCTTGTATGCAGCATGTGATAGGAATGTAACGCTGTACGGTGGTAAGACCTGGGCAGTAAAGGAAGAGGAAAATCATAGGCTCAAACGTACAGTAATGAAAATGATTAAATGGATGTATAGTGCGTCCTTCAATGCGATGCCCGGGGGGGGGGGGGGCTAGGATTGCGATAAAAGAGTTGAGAGGAATTATGGGATCGGAATGTTTTGGTGTTGTGAAGATTATGGGTAGACTGATGTGGTATGGGCACGTTGAGAGAATAGAAAATGAGAGTTGAATGCGGAAGGTGTGAGGTGCGAAGTTCGAGGGAAGGGTTGCGAAAGGCAAGCTAGAAAAAGACCTGGAACGACATCATAGAGTGTGAACTCAGGCAGAAGGTTGCCATATATGGAGAAGCATTGACAGCCGCCGTTAGGTGACCAGGCCGACGCATGCAAGCATGTTGAAGCCTGTCTTAGCAATACCATTCCCTACCAGATCTAATACCATGCTGTCTGTCACTCATCGAGCATTTTTGATATATTGCTTATTTTCTTTATGGTTATTCTTCCATATACCTTTCCTACAACATTCAACACTCACTTCGATCACCTATGTTTACAAAGGCACAGTCACAGTATCCTTCCACTCTACTGGCACAGTTCTTCGTTTTCAAGCTTTCTCATTTATTTCCAACAAACAGTTATATGCACTCACTCCACGCACTACATTTAATTAACTGTCCATTCATTTCCAATCTTTAGTTGGTTCACAGCACTCTTCACGCCCTCCAGTGTCATTTGTTCTTGTGCCTCACTTCCTTCTCTGCCTACTACCAAAGCAAATCATATTTACTACTGTTCTGCTCTCATCATTCTCCTTTACTTCCTTTTCAAAAAAAATTTCATCAGCTTCTTACTTCCTATCCATCTCCTAGCATTCTTCCACTGTCGTCCCTCATAATTTCACATTATTCTAGCCTTAGTTCTTCATCTACATATATCTTTCCAAAAACAAGTTCCTATTTTCAGTGTAGTTTGCATCTGTCATTCTTACTAGATCATTATATACCTCCTTTTCGCCTCACCCAGTGGGGTACCCCAATACAGTTTAAGTCCCTTACTGTGTTAGCCCACTCACTCGATGAGTAAATGTACTGCTTGAAGGATGGGGTCCAGAAGTTATGGGTTCTATTTAGGGATGGAGGGCATGCATACATACATACATACGTACATACATACAGTACATACATACATACAGTACATACATGCATACATACACACATACACAAGAATATACAATACGATAAAACTACTATCCATTTCAGAGGCGGAGTTGCGCTGTTTTTCGCAAATATCTCCTAAGCGAATCGTTGGATCAGTATGATATTTCAACACAGTACTTTTGACATCCTGGCCTAATTTATGACCCTTAAACCATACTGCTACATATGTTACATTAGGAGTTTACTGAAGGATATTAAGCCTAATCCAGTCATCAAATCTAAGGTGTTATACAAAATCGGACGAGTGCGACTGTGTGGGGTAGCTCCTCCACTAACACCCTGAACAACCCTCTGACCATTCCTTCCCTACCCCCCAATATCGCGTTCACCCCCTCCCCGTTTCCCTCTTCACTCCCAGTCACACCATCCCTCTCCCATCTTTGCACTTCCGTTTTCTTTTTTCATTCTAATTGCATACATAATATTTGAATATGACAGTATGTATATACTTATCATACATTAGTAATATTATTTAACACAGTTACCTACTGTTGTGTGTGGCCATGAAAACCAGAGTGGGTCAGACGACCATAAAATCATTGGCTAATTACGTTGTTATGGCCGTATTATTACCGATGTATCTACGGTTACCAAAAATATGAAGTCAGTTTTGTTTTTGGGCAACCAAATGAAATCGTTCATGGTTGCTTTATTTGTTCATCTTTTATTTTTAATAAGCAATATATCAACTGGACCATGTTCACATTTTAGGATGAATACACAGTATTGTAATAATAGTAATAACTTTTCCGAGAAGGTTCAGGCAACAAGTGATACAATTTGTGGTTCGTGAATTTCAATGGTTGACCGTAAACACTGCAAACATATAGGCATAGCTTCTATTACATGTACGTAATCATCCTGATGTACAGTACTTTCTACGCGAATTACGACTTGCATCCATTGCAAATAATCATATCAATACGTCTACAACTACGTAACATTCTTACATTATAATACAGTGCTGGGATAATGAGGGAGGGACACAAGAGTGATGAAGGAGGCGAGGAGCTCGGGGAGAATAGGAGGGATAACGAGGACGAGAAGGGGGAGAAGTAGGGGTAGTTAAGGAATAGTTTGGGAGGGTGTTGGGGGGGCAACACTTTCCTTCGAATGCGTCAACATGACTAGTCGACTTTCTGTTATTTTTCACGAGTAAACTCCTCACATAACATAAATAGCAATATGGTTTAAGGGTCATAAATTAGGCCCGGATATCAAAAGTAGTGTGTTGAAATACCATACTGATCCAACGATTCGTTTAGGAGATATTTGCGATAAACAGCGCAACTCCGCCTCTGAAATGGATAGTAGTTGACCACGTACGTTTGTTGTGCCGGAATAGCCATATATATGACAGATGGCTGCAGGACAAAACATTACATAGATACATATTACATACATGCATAGAAGAGCATTACTAGACCGCGTACTTGCGTTGTACCCGAACAGTTGTAAATATGAAGCAGAAGGGTTGGACAGAGCATTGGACAGTTGGCTGCACTGGAACGGTCTGACCCAGGTCGGTGCCACAAAAGTGTTTAACCAGTAAATAAATATTTCTTTCTTTTTAAAATACTGCCGGGTTGGGTGCCACAATCAAATGTGCTTTTTGACTTGTTTCTCTTCACTGGTCTCATTATGTGATTCTTATTTTGCTGCTACCCTCGCAACACAACACAATTTGAACATCCCTAACCATACACTTCCTCTACGCACACCGCACGTTTTCTAAATCTGTTTGCCCCTCAGATCATTAACTACAACTTCTTCACTACTTATGATTGCAAGGTGCATGCAAACACTCATTGGCACTTTTCCAATCTTGAACTCGAACTTGACGTACATACACCTGAGATGTACAACTCCGGACAGAAATTCGTGATACAGGGTAATCTGCGACTAGAGGTCAGGTTAATCGCACACTTCTACCCCCCCTAACTCCCCACATTACCCCCACCAAAACACTGATTCGTTAGGCAGATGGATCGGAAATATGAAGCTTCGCTAACTCTCACATCTTGCAGCATGGAATCTTACTTTCATTTATCTTACTATTAGGTGTATTATCAAGTGCATAGATCCATCTTCAGTTCCATGAGAAGTGATTACATCGAAGTTTTAGCAGATTACAGTACAATGACACTAATTTATATAGTTTGTGTTCCTAAGCGATAGACTAAAATCCAAGTAACAGTTAAGTTATTTGGCCACATAATTCCCTCTCTTGCCTTGTCATCTGGACAGCCACATATACACTCACCTACTTATCCACCTACCCACTCCACCCAACCAACAGAACCCACCGACCTCATCCCGGTCACCCACTCAGCCCACCGATCCCTGGTATCCACCCTGCTAACCTACGAATATCATACACGAAGCTCACCCAACAATGCCACTCAACACATTCACTCATTCACTTCTCCACCCTGAACCCATCCAGGCACCCAACCCAACTACCCACTTAGATCATCCCGGGCACGCAATTGTCTCAGCCACCCTGGCGACCAACGGTGCCCACTCACCCTGGCGACCCACTTTGCCCACACATCCCAACAACCTATCTTGCCCACCGACCCCTACCACCCACTCTTCCCACTCACAAATTCCACCCACCCTGCTCACCCAACAATGCCATTCATTTCATCCACCCATACAACTCTCCCACGTTTCCCTGAACACTCCCCACCCACCTCACCCTGCCTATCCACCCATCCTGTCCACCCACTCCTCCCACCGACCCACCCGCCCATCCACATGCCCAACCACCCTTCTTACTCAACCTCATTCACACCGCCATCCCATTCACCCATTTGATCCCGACTTATTCACCAAACTCATCCTATCCAAAGCCAAACTTACCGACCCCTCCCCAACCACCCACATATCCAGCCACCTACCCACTCAGCCCACGAAACGCATCCACTCACTAACCCATTTACCCCTACAACCCACCCAAAGCCACTCCACACACCACACCCAACAACCGTCCCCCCCCCCACCATTACCACTGTCCACGCACCCTGGCGATGCACCGAACTACCACGCTTACCAACTCAACCTGATCAACTGCACCCACCCAACCAACTGACTGACTCTCTCTCTCTCTCTCTCTCTCTCACACACACACACACACACACACACACACACACACACACACACACACACACACACACACACACACACACACAGGGTCTGACACAATAAGTGCGCGTCCACACGTGTGCTCGAACAAGTGCTGGGAGCATGTAAGCAACACAATAACGAACACACTGCAAACATGTTGGGAACATCAGCGTCCAGATCATGTTGGCGACATCATGATGAAGTCTCAGCTGCTTGGTATGGATACACTTATCCCATCGCCTCTGCTGTCAGTGTTCGAAGCTGCAATGAAACATGTTTGCATACACATGTCCAAATACTAGTGCAAACATGTTCCCGAACATGTTGCCTGCAGTGTTGCCAACACATGTTCGAAAGCACGTGTGGACGCGCTCTGAGACAAACAAAACACACACACACACACACACACACACACACACACACACACAGGGAGAGAGTAGTTCACAACAACTTCACTCACTAATCATCCTCAGTGGTTGTTTATCCCCGAGGAAGATTGGCCCCACGTCTTACGAATTACTGTTTGATGGCTGACTGTATAATCACTGAACAGCATGAACAGCATGTAATATTGAAACTAGCATAGTTATGATATTTAATATTTTACCAAAGTATTCGCTCATTAAAACTATTGCCAATTGGATGGCATATCATGGAATATAGCTGAATTAAAGGGTATATGCCTGAAGGGTGGAGTGACTGTTGTTGACTGGTTAGTAAGATTGTTGAATGTGTGCTTTGTGAAAAGTATGGTGCCAGTTGAATGGGCAAGTGCTTGTGTGGTCCCGTTGTATAAAAGCAAGGGTGATAAGTATGAATGTACTAGCTTTAGGGGTATAAGTCTGTTGAGTGTTGTAGGTAAGGTGTATGGTAGAGTGTTAATTATGAGAGAGAGGGTACAGAGGGAGAGATTGGTGATGAGCAGTGTGGCTTTAGGAGAGGGAGGGGGTGCGTGGATCAGGTGTTCGTTGTGAGACAAGTGTGTGAAAAGTATTTAGCGAAAGGCAAGGATGTGTTTTGGGCATTCATGGATTTAGAGAAAGAGTATGATAGAATTGATAGGGAGGCTTTGTGGACTGTTTTAAGATTGTATGGACTTGATAGTAGGTTACTAAAAGGGTGAAAAGTTTTTATGTAAATAGTAGACCGTGTGTAAGAGTGGGAAATGCTGTGAGTGAGTGATTTCCCGTGAGAGTGGGGCTGCGACAGGGATGTGTGGTGTCGCCTTGGTTGTTTAATATTTATATGGATGGTGTTGTAAGGGAGGTGAATGCAAGAGTGTTAGGTGGAGGTCTGAGTCTGGTGAATGTTGATGGTGGAGAGTGGAATTTGAAGCAGCTGCTGTTTGCAGATGATACTGCACTGGTGGCTGATTCAGAGGAGAGAGTGTGACAGTTGGTAGAGGAGTGTGGAAGGGTGTGTGAAAGGAAGAAATTGAAAGTAAATGAGAACAAGAGTAAAGTGATGAAGTGTACGAGGTTGGTAGATGGTAGGGGGATGAATGTAGTTTTGAATGGTGAGTTGCTTGAGGAGGTAGAGTGTTTTAAATATTTAGGGTCACATGTTGCTGTGGATGGAAGAATAGATGCAGAAGTGAAGTTTAGAATGAATGAACTAGGTAAGGTGCTGGGAGGAATGAAAAAAGTGTTAAGATGTCGTTCGCTTTGAATGGATGTAAAGAGAAGGCTGTATTAGGGTGTTGTGGTACCGACTGCGTTATATGGGGCTGAAACATGGAATATGGGTGTAGCAGAGAGGAAAAGTTTGAATGTAATGGAGATTAATTGTCTGAGGAGTATGTGTGGAGTGATGCGTATTGATCGAGTGCGAAATGATGAAGTGCGAAGGAGAACTGGAGTTGTTTGGGAGATGGCTGGTAGAGTTGAGCAGAGGGTGTTGCGATGGTTTGGGCATATGGAGAGAATGGATAATGAGCGATTGGTGAAAAAGATAACTAGATCTGATGTGAGAGGTGTAAGGCTGAGAGGGAGACCACGAATAGGATGGATGGACAGTGTGAAGAGAGCGCTGGATGCGAGAGGGATGTCTGTTGAGCAAGGAAGAGTGGCTGTGCGTGATAAAAATAAATGGAGAGAAATTGTGAATGAATAAATGATGAAGCAGCCCTGAGGGGATATTCTCCTGCATTTGGTCTGATCAGCTAGTCAGGTCAGGTGCGGGTAAGGGGGTCGGTCTATTATGATGTGGCAGGGGTAAACCAGCTCTGCTGTCGGGCCCCGCTGCGGATGTCACTGATTGCACTGCGCAGTTGACCCTTGTGCGGTGTGATGCGGTGAGGATCTGTCCCTTCTCCCCTTTAGGGCTAAGATGCGAATGAATGTATTTGAATGGATGAGTAAATGGGGAGTGTGTCGTCCTGTCTCGGCTACCTCCCTTTCCTTGGGGGAAGCAGCCTAGGTATATAGATAGATAGATAGATGTCGAAGATACGAGTCAGTGTACTGTGCAAGCTGCTGCTAGACCAGTACTAGACACTTCCACATCTCATCCATCCCCTTCACCGTCCGCTAAACTTCCCTCCCTCCTTTCCCACACTTCCGCATGTGTGTATGTGTGTGTGTGTGTGTGTGTGTGTGTGTGTGTGTGTGTGTGTGTGTGTGTGTGTGTGTGTGTGTGTGTGTGTGTGTGCGCGCGCGCATATCTGTTCTTACCTAATTGTTCTTACCTAATTGTATCTTTACAGGAATGAGTCAAGCTCGTACTGGCCCATGTATTAAACCACTTTAATCATACATATCCTTAAATTAATGGATAGTTTTGGCACGCACTATTTTATTCGGTAGCGCATTCCACTGATCAATTGCCCTATTTCGGAAATTAAAATTCCTTACGTTTTTTTTTTTTGCAGTTATTATTATTATTATAATTATTATTATTATTATTATTATTATTATTATTATTTTCTTTTTGCAGTGTCCTCTTGCTGATGCTTCCCCATTGGTTATATACTCATTGATATCTGTTCTTTCTTTCCCTGAGATGTACTTATGTAGCGTCACCATGTTTCCTCTTTTCCTTCTCTCTTGTAGTATTGGTAGGTTCAGTTTTTTTTGTCTTCCTACACAGCTTAGATCCTTTAAGCTTGGTACCCATCTTGTAGCAGTCCATTGTACTTTTTCAGTCATATTTATGTGTTTTTGGAGATAAGGATTCCAGATCACTGATGCAAATTCGAGAGTTGGTCTGATGAATGAGGTAATTATCTTTCTCGGCATGCCTTCATTCATATATGTGAATGCTCTTCTCATATTAGCAAGCAATGTGTGCTGTCACGGGGTTTTTATAATATCACTGTGTTTTTTTAAATAAATGGTTAAATATTATTTAAATTGAAAATAATATTCAATAATATTGAAGAGCAGAGACAATGATTGTCTTGCTACATCAAGCAACGATTACTTTACGCTGACTTGCTACGATTCTCTAAGATCGAGAATTTATAAACTTTCTCAACAGTACACAGCAGAGACTAATTACTCACAATTGCTGAATTACTGTACTGTTAGCCTCTGGAGAAAGTTACATCACCCCTGACAATAAATAACTAATACTAATAATAATAACATCAGGTTCTTGCTGATGCATTAACTCCTATCTGGCACAACGGATTTTAAGTTAATACAACAAGACTGGTCTAAGTACCAGTTATGAAAGCAAACGTTTATGCAAGCTAGGAGCTATATGGAAAATAAGCTTAATTATGGAGAAATGAAACAAGATTTTACTTTACATTGAGCTCAAGAAAGGAACTGTTAAATTTATTAATCACAAAAAATAAATTTAACGTTACAATTCAAATCAAATTAAATGAGACGCACTCACTCACTCACGCAATAGCTAAATACTTATGCCTAGGAAAAAACACCTTAATTAAACTCTTATGACTAGGGAAATACAAGAAGGAAATACTATAGTCGATGAATGCTGCGTATCACCCAAGCTGAACTAGGATGGAAGTACTGAAGAACTGTGGAGTTTGGGTACTAGCTGACCTCACACTGCTGGCACAGGACCTCTCTCCGTCGCAGCAACAACTGGACTGACCAAGTCGTGGGAAAGAAAAGCGGAGCACTCGGCCGCATTTTCTAACGGTCAGAGGCAAGCAGAGACGAACAATAAAGAACAATAGTATCGCTCAGTACAGCACTTAGTGAAGTGCATTAAATCGGTCACTTTGAAAACAGTGACGAATGTTTTGAAAAGTATACTCCGAAATGGAGGGAGAAACGGTTAGCTGAGCGATACACAGTGAGTTTTCCACTAATAGTTCGTGGCTTCTCACAAAAGGGAAATGTCGTGAATTGATTCGTGACATGTGCATGTTTCGTACCTACTCATTTATGTGGTCTGCCTGAGAAAGTTGATTATTGATAATCACTCCTAGGTCCTTCTCCTTTTATGATATGTGTAGGGTTGAACTTCCACTTTTACCAAACTTAATTATATGGCACGTGCCCACATCTAATATACTATAGCACTAGCCGTGTGTGTGTGTGTGTGTGTGTGTGTGTGTATGTATTATGGGCAGCAGGAACTACACATTAAAATCGCACCAAAAATTGGCACAAAAATCGCAAAAAATTCGCTGATGTGAAAAAACTTGGTCCCATCATGATTGAAAAACTTTGACTATATTTAATGGGCGATCACATTTTAACCAAAAAAAACGCCGCTCCCGGCGCCCAGCATAGGATCTCCGTTGAATATTTTGCCCATAGGTACAGTTGGCCAAGAAGAAAGTGCAACCAAGTATGCTAGTGTGTGGCGATATCTGGCAGCTGTTCCGTAGTAAACACACGTATTTTTTCAATGGATCACTCAGAATCTACAACCTTTGTAAGGATGCACGTGATTGGCTGATGCGTTCAGTATCGGAACAAATTTTTTGTCCCTTATTTATTACTGAATATTAACTATGTGGCAAGAAGTAATGTATACAGATGATGTCTTTGTACTAAATAAGCAAGCTGCAATTACATTTAGAGTAAGAATAACACGTAGCAATGAGTACCGATTAACTTATGGTATTGTGTTAGCATTGAGAAAGGTGTTTCAGGGGTTAGTTTCGAATGATTTTGACCTTTGAAGCAGCGGAACCTGGCCGAGGCACATTGTCTAATTGGTGTCGGTATCTATCGAGATGCAAAGTTTCCTTACGAAGTGGGCTAATATGAGATGTTAGGTAATTACACACGCTCTGAAAATTAGTGTAATATATACGTGATATAAGATTGGCCATTCCAGTTCAACATCACTAGCAATGCATATTTTGTAAATTGTTTATGCAAGTCCTATAAAATTCCCTCGGTACGATGTCATTTATAATTACTTCATTTTGGTTACAGGATGTTAAATTTAAATAAGAGAGAATAATTGACTACTCAGCTAAAGGACCTACCTTAACACTTCCCCCTAATATCATGATTCATAACCGAATACTTGATGCGATATAACTTCATTGCAAAGTGATACTGACAGCAGCGAGTGCCCACACTATGGATCTGGTAACACGCTACTTGTAGTTCTCCACCCGTGAGTAGGGGTCTCAACCTCGGGTAAATTGCCCCCAGCGCAGTCATTGCAGTCATTCTGCATTGAAACACATTTATCGTTATATTTACGCTAGGTCCATTGTCTATATAAACGGATGTATCGTTTGTGTATATTATGGCCAACGATCCAAACGTAATTGGAATATAAAAAACAGCTTAGGTAGGCTGCAATGCTCTAGTAGGTCAACCACGGATCAAACTCGCTATCCTAAACTCGCAGCCATTCACCCTTCCCCCATTTCCCCATGTCAGTGCACCTCGCCGCATCATCAGTTCGACAACAGATATAACCTGACCACCTTGCATATTGTGATGTTCGTGTAGAAACTATAAACACCTATTAAATGTTTGCATTTCGATATGATTCAGTGTCGTTTGCTTTACTTTCATAGGATGTCTACTATAAGAAGATTGCTCCAGTCGAATTGGAGGGGCCTAAAAGCCATGTTCGGCATACCTGTTCACACCATACGTTGTTCCTATGAATCCTTCCTCCCTTCTTATCTCACTATGGTGTGGAAAGGAGGGATACCTTTAACAATTATATATCCTCATGCCTATCATAGCACCCATATGTATTGCTGCCGGGCATCAGTGTTGTTTTATTTTATTTTATTTTATTTTTGTCAGTCATCACTTATTTCTATGTAGTTCACGATACAGTAATTATTTTATGAAAAGGAGGGTGGGAATATCTAGGTAAGAAAACTGTGAAAAACGAAATAGAGACGACGGAAATTTTCGGCATTTAACCTTACATTATACCGACACATGTTTGCTGCGTACTGTTAATTATACGAGGCTAGCTAAACTGATATCGTCAGATAGGAGTTCGTGCTTTGTAATACTGTGACCGAGAATATCTGAGAGCTATATCAGACACTAACACGTTCACCAAGATGTATAAATGTTGCTAATGAGTAATATACCTACAAGTTCATTAGGAACAGTGAAGGTTAATACTGTATTTCCCTTTGATCAGTGATACTCTAAGATATTATTAATCACAGGGAAGTGTGTATCGGGGCTCCAACACGTTCTCGTAATTCACTGTGTAGCCATGCGCTCAAAAATCAAACCACTGCTATATTTCCACCCTCTACATATTATCGCACTGTAAAGAAATACATTTAAGTTTTACTTACTAACATTAGTAGGGAAACAGAAATATCAACATGCATGAGAGTTATTACATGTGCACCATAAAAGGCATGACAAGGAAGTGTTGCAAGAGGCAATATTACTGGACAGTTCAGTACTTTGTCCAACCACCAGTCTTCACGATTACATTGTGGAGGCGCTCTGGGACGGAAGCCAAGTGGTTGTGAATGAGGGTCTGTTTCCCTCTCAAGACTAGCCACTCCGATGTCATGTATTGCATGAGTTGCTCAGACGTTCTTTCCTGTGCTGGCTCCCACGTATTCACAATGTTAGCCCGCACATTTTCTATAGGGTTCAGGTCAGGGCTGTTGTCAGGCCAGAGTAGATCAACGTGGCACTGTTCGTCAAGCCACCGTTTCACTACCCTAGCTGAGTGAACAGGGCTGTTATCCTGTATGAAGATAATGGTCTCTGGATATGGGAGGGCGTAGGAGCGGACAGGGGGCATCGTCACTTCCTCAACGATCTTCGAATACTTACCTGGAGTGCATGAACTATCCTCTGTCTGTGTGACCTGTCCAACCCCCTACAGGAAAATCCATCCCCACACGTTGCAAGTCACATGACCGCTGCGAGCTACCTGGTAGATGTTCTCATCATACCTAGAAGACATGTTATATAATGTATAAAGACATGTTTTGGTTTTTATTTCGTATGTTCACACTTTTAATATATATATATATATATATATATATATATATATATATATATATATATATATATATATATATATGTATATATATATATATATATATATATATATATATAATTACCTCATATTGTCTCTCCTTCAGCAATGAGGTTTTCCATGAGATGTGGAGATGAATGTTTTCTCATCAGAGAAAACTACTCTCCCCCAGTGGTCCAAGCCTTCCACGACATAACACTTGACAAATTGGAGCCGAAATTCCCGATGATGGTCCGTTAACCTGGGTTTGATCGCTAGTGTTCGGTGGCGATAGACCATTTCCTTCATCCTCTGCCGTATAGTCTCCGCAGACACGTCCAGCTGCAACTGTTCGCTAGCTGCCACAGCGTTGCTGAATAGATGGGTTTCAAAATACTCTCATACGCTGCTCCTCTTCAGCCGTGTTTTTTCTCACCCGTCCAGGTTTAGGGTGATCTCTCAGGTTGCCTTCCGCCTCCCACCTCTTGAGCCAGCGATATACAGTGGTGCTGTGAATGCCAAGTTCCTCTGCTATATTGCAGGTTGATAGGCAACTCTCTCTCATTCCCACTGTCATCCCTCGCATGGGATGTTCGTCACCTTGACGTTCTTCTCTGTTTGTTGCCACTACGCTCTATGACGGAATGGGTGAGATCTATGGATCCCTGATCACATAATTTTATGATGTGAGGCAATGAATGACACGTCATGGCAGCACGCTCTTATTAATTTATCTATTGATTCAACCTCCCTATATATTCAAAACCAACATATTTATGATAATTTAATTAATTACTTTCATTAATCAGTATTACTGACTCACACAATACAGATTGGATTTTATTCAATGGTTTTGATGCATGGTAAAATACTTGCCTTTCACTGTTTAGACCATTATACGAAACCATTCTGCTACCTCTAGACCCTTCCCGTGTGCTATGATGCCAACTACTGTGATTATGAACTTATATTAAAGCACTTTTAGTTTCCGTAGTTTATCATATCACATATTTGAATATAGTCCAATCGTTACTGGTGAACGTGTTAGTGTCTGATATAGCTCTCAGATATTCTCGGTCACAGTATTACAAAGCACGAACTCCTATCTGACGATATCAGTTTAGCTAGCCTCGTATAATTAACAGTACGCAGCAAACATGTGTCGGTATAATGTAAGGTTAAATGCCGAAAATTTCCGTCGTCTCTATTTCGTTTTTCACAGTTTTCTTACCTAGATATTCCCACCCTCCTTTTCATAAAATAGTTACTGTATCGTGAACTACATAGAAATAAGTGATGACTGACAAAAATAAAATAAAATAAAATAAAACAACACTGATGCCCGGCAGCAATACATATGGGTGCTATGATAGGCATGAGGATATATAATTGTTAAAGGTATCCCTCCTTTCCACACCATAGTGAGATAAGAAGGGAGGAAGGATTCATAGGAACAACGTATGGTGTGAACAGGTATGCCGAACATGGCTTTTAGGCCCCTCCAATTCGACTGGAGCAATCTTCTTATAGACACTGAATCATATCGAAATGCAAACATTTAATAGGTGTTTATAGTTTCTACGCGAACATCACAATATGCAAGGTGGTCAGGTTATATCTGTTGTCGAACTGATGATGATGCGGCGAGGTGCACTGACATGGGGAAATGGGGGAAGGGTGAATGGCTGCGAGTTTAGGGTAGCGAGTTTGATCCGTGGTTGACCTACTAGAGCATTGCAGCCTACCTAAGCTGTTTTTTATATTCCAATTACGTTTGGATCGTTGGCCATAATATACACAAACGATACATCCGTTTATATAGACAATGGACCTAGCGTAAATATAACGATAAATGTGTTTCAATGCAGAATGACTGCAATGACTGCGCTGGGGGCAATTTACCCGAGGTTGAGACCCCTACTCACGGGTGGAGAACTACAAGTAGCGTGTTACCAGATCCATAGTGTGGGCACTCGCTGCTGTCAGTATCACTTTGCAATGAAGTTATATCGCATCAAGTATTCGGTTATGAATCATGATATTAGGGGGAAGTGTTAAGGTAGGTCCTTTAGCTGAGTAGTCAATTATTCTCTCTTATTTAAATTTAACATCCTGTAACCAAAATGAAGTAATTATAAATGACATCGTACTGAGGGAATTTTATAGGACTTGCATAAACAATTTACAAAATATGCATTGCTAGTGATGTTGAACTGGAATGGCCAATCTTATATCACGTATATATTACACTAATTTTCAGAGCGTGTGTAATTACCTAACATCTCATATTAGCCCACTTCGTAAGGAAACTTTGCATCTCGATAGATACCGACACCAATTAGACAATGTGCCTCGGCCAGGTTCCGCTGCTTCAAAGGTCAAAATTATCCGAAACTAACCCCTGAAACACCTTTCTCAATGCTAACACAATACCATAAGTTAATCGGTACTCATTGCTGCGTGTTATTCTTACTATAATTGTAATTACAGCTTGCTTATTTAGTACAAAGACATCATCTGTATACATTACTTCTTGCCACATAGTTAATATTCAGTAATAAATAAGGGGCAAAACATTTGTTCCGATACTGAACGCATCAGCCAATCACGTGCATCCTTACAAAGGCTGTAGGTTCTGAGTGATCCATTGAAAAAATACGTGTGTTTACTACGGAGCAGCTGCCAGATATCACCACACACCAGCATATTTGGTTGCACTTTCTTCTTGGCCAACTGTACAACTGAAATAAACTATAGCAGTAGCTGAGTCTGTGTGTGTATTTCGGACTTGCGTTCGGACAACTTGGGTTTCATTCCCGAAGCTGCAAATAACATGATCAATTAGTTAGCTGCAAAAAATCCAAGTGACAACGTTACACTAGAAAAGCACATAAACGCGAGAGCCCTCCGCAGGAGCAAGTGCGAGGGGCCCGAAGGGCCAACGAGCACTTGTTGATTTCCATTTGCCATCTATTGCTACATTTATGAAGCTTGCTTAATTCTTCTTGTAGCTCTCTGCAAGAGTCTGTTTGTAATTTTCGTTTGTATTTTTGCATCATCAGCAAACATATTTAGATAGCATCCCATTCAAATGTTCCTGTCTAGCCTATATTATTAATATATACAAAAAACATAATTGGTGCCATCACTGAGCCCTGTGGAACTCTGTTAGTCACTTCCCTCCATGATGAGTAATTACTCCTTAGTACTGTTCTCATTTCCCTTTTCTGAGAGAATCCTGCATCCAACAGAACAGATTACCTTGGATTCCTCCTTGATGGTATAGCTTCTATAAAAGTCTTCCGTGTGGTACTCTGTCAAATGCTTCCTTAATATCACAACAGACACCGTCCACCCATCCTTCTCTTTTCTGTAGTGTTTCTGCATCTGTATCATAGTAGCTTAATAGATGTAACACATGATTTTCCTTTTCTAAAACTGAACTGTCTTTCTGTTATCATATTGTATTATTGCAGTTGGCTTACTTAAATTTCTGTCATTAGTTTTTCTAGTACCTTGCATACAACACTGGTCAGAGATACTGGTCCATAGTTGAGTGGATTCTGTTTATTTCCTTTCTTGAATAGGGGAACAGTGCTTGTGTGTGTGTGTGTGTGTGTGTGTGTGTGTGTGTGAGAGAGAGAGAGAGAGAGAGAGAGAGAGCGCCAGGGTGCGTGGACAGTGGTAATGGTGGAGTGGGGGGGGGGGCGTTATTGGGTGTGGAGTGTGGAGTGGCTTTGGGTGGGATGTAGGGGAAATTGGGTTAGTGAGTGGATGCGTTTCGTGGGCTGAGTGGGTAGGTGGCTGGATATGTTGGTGGTCGGGGAGGGGTCGGTAAGTTAGGTTTGGATGGGATGAGTTTGGTGAATAAGTCGGGATCAAATGGGTGAATGGGATGGCGGTGTGAATGGGGTTGGGTAAGAAGGGTGGTTGGGCATGTGGATGGGCGGGTGGGTCGGTGGGAGGAGTGGGTGGACAGGATGGGTGGATGGGCAGGGTTAGGTGGGTGGGGAGTGTTCAGGGAAACGTGGGAGGGTTGTATGGGTGGATGAGATGGATGGCATTGGTGGGTGAGCAGGGTGGGTGGAATTTGTGAATGGGAAGGGTGGGTGGTAGGGGTCGCTGGGCAAGATAGATTGTTGGGATGTGTGGGCAAAGTGGGTCGCCAGGGTGAGTGGGCACCGTTGGTCGCCAGGATGCCTGAGACGATTGTGTGGTCGGGATGATCTAAGTGGGTAGTTGGGTTGGGTGCCTGGATGGGTTCAGGGTGGAGAAATGAATGAGTGAATGTGTTGAGTGGCATTGTTGGGTGAGCTTCGTGTATGGTACTCGTGGGTTAGCAGGGTGGATAGCGTGGATCGGTGGGCTGAGTGGGTGGCCGGGATGAGGTCGGTGGGTTGTGTTGGATGGGTGGAGTGGGTAGGTGGATAAGTAGGTGGGTGTATATGTGGCTGTCCAGATGACAAGGCGGTAGAGGGACTTATGTGGCCAAATAACATTTAACTGTTACTTGGATTTTAGTCTATCGCTTAGAAAAAGTTGGATAACTATTTGGAAACCAAACTCTATGCATTGAGGTCATTGTATTGAAATCTGCTAAAACTTCGATAAAATTACTTATCATGGAACTTAGGATGGATCTATGCACTTGATAATACACCTAACAGTAGAATAAATAAAAATAATATTACATGCGGCAAGACGTGAGAGTGAGCGAAGCTTCATATCTCCGATCCATCCGCCCAATAAATCAGTGTTTTGGTGGGGGGTAAGGAGCGGGAGTTAGGGGGAGTAGACGAATGCGATTAATTTGACCTCTGGCGGCAGATTATCCTGTACCACGAATTTCTGTCTGGAGTTGTACATTTATAACCTTTCAATCCTGTCTGGCATTCATCATTCATCAGCAAAAGAACTCTTTTACGTCGTCCACGAGGAGATATTCTTGACCTTACACACTTCACACCCATCAGCTGACCCTGATCCGTTCAAGTTAAAACGTGCTTGTATTAGCCAACAAAAGGGGAGTTACTTCCTAGATTTCAAAACCATTTAGAACCATCAATCCATCATTTTGCGTCTAAATCCTTTGCTTCTAACTATGGCAAAAATATCTGCGAGGTTGGCATTTACCATTCGCACACAGAACATCTTTTAATGGGTGGGTGGGGGGAATTTTCCACGATCTTACTGTTTTTTTCCTAATTTCGAAACTAAGCCTACTACTAATTAGCAAAATGGACAACACTTGCATTCACCTTGGTCTTTCCCCATGAAGTCCCTCACAAACTTCTTCGTGCATGAGATGCAAGAAAATCGTTGGGCAGAACCTTAAAGACCATTAAATAAAATGCTACTGCATCTCACCCAATATAGTAATTATTGTAAATAGTATTCATATATTTTCATGTATTTAATGATCAGTTATAATGTATTGAGAGTCATGGACATGCGTTGGCATTCACGAATGAACAACCGTTACTATGAAAGCTCAGGTAAAAAGGGTTTATAGCAGTCTAATATTACTAAAATAGAAACTCGCCTCAGTTTTATATATAACAAATTCAAACTGAAGTTGATTTCACGAAGTAATAAATTTTAGTGTTAATCGTTCATATAAATATGATTAAGCTAGTAACTGGTAACTCCGACGAGGTCGGAGGAAAAGCCGCAGGTAGACGCAATCGTGGCGAGTTCAGCAAAAAGTTAACACCTTAGGATAGTGGTCTCGATCTACTGCAGCACACTATCCTAAACACTTCCAGGAGCCAGGCCGTCGCCATCATATGTTTCATTTGAAACAAACACTCCTGAGTCAAACAGCTAAGTCAACCTAACTTTCTTGCCCATTGCAGTAGGGTGCTTGGCTAGAAGCTAAAGTCAGAGAGGTGAGTTGGCTAACCCATTGTCAGCCTTTCAAAAATTACTTTTTTTTTTCTTTTCTTTTTTTCTTTTTTTTCTTTTTTTTTCTTTTTTTACTCCGATTAAGGGATCTAGGATACGTGCTGTGGCTGGCCGCAAATGACATTAAAGGGCAATAATTATACGATGGGGCAATGAGACATTTACCCATAGTCGTGCTTCAATATGGCGGTGAGCTGCCATCCGTCTAATGATGACGGAGAAAAATAGTTTGCCGGAGAGTACAATTCGAGTACGGTATAAATATTAATTTCATTGCTTCGTTTAGGTTACCGATTATCAGGATTAGGATACTTTTCACATATATTTTGTTAATATTCTCGCTATGAAGGAGAAAATGCAGGTATGCGGGGAAATTTTGCACTTCACTTGTTGGACCGATGTCATATGGAAGGCATATACAATTCTCGAGCCCTTTTATTAAATTTAAGAGGTAAGTTGAGCCCTCTTTCCTCTTTGAATACTGAAATTTATTAAATTGTAGATTTTGGCATAAAAAAGAAATACAAAATGTCTCTTCAGCTACTGGAACCTCAGCAGGTCATAAACAGGGGTGTGTGACAAGAACTTAGTGACTGTGACAAGCTTGCAACGGAAACCACACTGTCTGAAGAGAAACTTAGAAGTATTCGGAACATCTTAAAGAAAAGGTGGACTAGATACGAGTAAGCACAATAAATTAGGGGAAACTGTTCTCCAAGGTGATGACAAACAACAATACAGTTTAGAACATGCTAACCTGGAGAGTTATATTGGAATGATAAATTGCATTTAATAAATGTAAGAGAGAAAGAGCCAAAGAGCAGAAATCCGCAGAGTGTCTCCTTCAAGAAATTATAAAAATGATTAAACAGGGAGCTAAATTCAAGATCCATGCATTTCGAGATGCTTGGACTAATTGCGCTTAAAAGACTAGAGCGGGGGTTCTTAACCTGGGGTCCATGGACCCCTTGGGGGTCCATGGATGGGCTTCAGGGGGTCCGTGAAGGTCAGAATAATTGAGAACAATTTAGCGATATTGCATGATGCCGTTTGCCATCATTAGCTGCCCCCCAAAAAATAAAATAAAATAAAATAAAAAACGAAGAGTCTTGAATTCTGGTGTTCGTTGTCACAAGCCTTCCCTCGTCTGGCAACGCGAGCTATGGGTGCTCTGATTCCGTTTGCTACTACATACCTTTGTGAGTCAGGGTTTTCAGAGCTTGTTTCTATCAAAACGAAAAGTCGAAATCAACTGGATGTCAGTGGTGACATAAGTGTTTCCTTGTCAAAGACCACTCCACAATTTCATCTTCTTGTTCAAGCCAAACAACAACAACCCTCTCGTTGAAATGAACTTTTGAGCAGAATTAAATTTTTGTTTTGTTTAATTTGCACAAGTTGGATGTATTTCATTTTTTCATCGAGTGCCCATTAATTTTTGCATGAAAAAGAGTAAGAAAATAATTCTTTGTAAAGACTGTTTTATACTTTGTGCATGTCATACGCTGCGTGAGGTAGTTTTCAGTGAAATAAAGTATATTCTTTGCATGCAAAACGCTGTGTTTATGTGCTTATGTGCATTTTTGTAGGGAAGGGGTTCGTAGCTTTCACCAGATTCTCGAAGGGGTCCGTGACTCAAAAAAGGCTAAGAACCACTGGACTAGAGGGCAGTAGGAAATACAAAGGCTGACAGTTCTAGGGTTGACCTGCTGCATAAATGAAGAACTGATAATAACGGTTAACTTTTGCATTAGAAAGCTGGACAGAAAAGGGATGAGAGTGTGCTGCCAGACGGGTGCCACGCGCCCGCCGAAGTGTTGAAGGAATGCAAGCAGATAGTTCAGAGAAGCAGTGACCATTGAAGTAGCCTTAGAAAAAAATGCAACGGTGCAGAGAAGAGGCAGAGGCTGAAGGGAACCAGTAGGAGGAGGAGAGTTAATGAGAAGAAAAGCCTTCGATTCCACCATGTTGAGAAAAGCTGTACGTAGGAAGACTCTCCACACATGAGAGTTGTACTTTATATAAGGATGATTAAAATCGTTGTATAATGTCAACAACTGTGCGGGGATAAGACACGGAGTCAGCTTAGCACACCTAGTCTCATGGATGCAGATTTTACAAGACAGGCAATATGGTCATTCCAAGATAAATCCCGAGAGAATGAAACCCTCCAAATATGCAAAGATGATGCAGGATTGAGGTGTATATTGTTAAAAATGATGAGATACACCTGCAGAATATTTTGACGAGTCAAAAGTCGGAGGAACTGCGTTTTGATGCATTAAAAACGACTAGATTACTTTTACCTCCATCAGACACATGAGCCAAGTCAGATATTAGTTGTGCCATAATTTCATCCAGAGTTTTGTTAAGTAACTGCTGCCGTGAGAAGCGAATGGAAAGGTGAAGGGTGAAGTCATCAGTGAATGAGCGGATAGGGTTAGATGTGCAACATAGGTCATTGATGAATAGAAGAGAGTTGGTGGTAGGACATAACGCTGAGGAACTCCACCATTGATAGGTCTAGGAGAAGAACGGTGACTGTCTACATCAGCAACTACAGAATAACAGGAAAGGACCCTAGGGATGAAGGGAAAGATAGAAGGAAAGAAACCTTATGAGGGAAGTTTGGAAATTTAAGATTTATGCTAGACTCGATCGAAAGCCTCTAAGACCACAATTGCAACGTTAAAGCTTTCGCCACAGCCCCGAAAGGAGGATGACCAGTAGTCTGAAAAGAAGGCGAGAAGATCGCCAGTGGAGCGTCCCTGGCGGAACATATACAGGTGATCGAAACGAAGGCTTTGATAAGAATGGTGCGTTAAATGTTTTTTGTTAAGAACATATTTTAAAACTTTAGAAATACAGGATATTAAAGCAATTGGGCGACAGTTAGAGGGCTAGGAATGATAATCCTTCCTTTGGACAGGCTGAATGACATCAAACTTCCAGCAAAAACGAAAGGTACATGTCAACAGACAAAAGCGAAAGGATTTATGTAGGCAGGGAGTAAGCACAAAAGCACAGTTCTTGAGGACAAAAGGAGGGACCCGGTCAGACCCATATGTTGTGTTAGTACAGAGGTCAATAAAGATAGAAAGTACATCAAGTGATGAGATTTTAATGTCAGTTATGAGGAATTCGGAGGAGGAAATGATGGAGGAATGGCACCAGAATCGTCTAAGATGAAACTCAAGGGGAAAGTCTGAGTAAAGAGTTCTACTTTCTCAGTAGAAGAAACAGCTACAGAGCCATCAAAGCAGAGAAGAGGAGGGAAGGTTGATGAAATAAAGTTGTTAAAAAGGTTTTTGACAAAGGACCAGAAGGGGTGGGAAGAATGTGACTCGGAGACTCGAGTGCATTTAGTACAAATGAGATTATTCTTACGGTGCAAAGAACAGACTTAGCATGATTTCGGGCAAAGACATAAAAGAGAGGAAATTCAGGGGTGGGTGGCTCTGATACCTTTTGGAGGGCTTCTTGTGGACAGTATTAGATGAAGCGTGATTAAAGCTTTTTTTTTTTTTTTTTTTTTTTTTTTTTTTTTCAAAGGATAAAAGAAAGGAATGTATTCTTCCGACAGGGTAACTTCCATAAAGTGTGACGCACACTCAGATAGTTACTGGCCATGGTAGCACTAATCATTCCAGGGAAAAAAAAAAAAAAAAAAAAAGATTTTCTGTCTGACGGCCTCCCACTCAGGACCGTGCCACAGCCGCCACTTCCTGGGAGGGTTCACATACCTTACTGGAGTGATAGGACAGGTTAAGGTGATAAGGTTGTGATCGGACGAGCTTGAAGGACAGAAAAAATTAACTGGGTAAGCAAGAAAGAGGTAAGTAAGAAAGAGGTCAAGTATGTTGGAACTCTCTCTCCACGGTGGTCACGGATATGGGTTGGATGCTGTACAAGCTGCTCGACACCATTAAGGAGAGAAAAGATGTAGGCTTGTTCACTAGGTGCATCAGTGAATGGCATGGAGAACCAAAGTTGGTGGTGAACATTAAAATTACCTAGATTGGGGATTTCAGAGAAGGGAGAAACTAATAGGATGTGTCCCATCTTAGAAGTAAGATTGTCAGAGAATTATTCATAGTCAGTAGAATTAAGGGAAAAGTACACAGAGCAGATATATTTAGTCAAAGATCGACAGGGTAGTCGAAGCTAGAAAGTAGAATATTCAAAGATTCAAGTTGAGGAACACGAGTGTAAGATATGTTGTTCTGTACATACGCACAACAGCCACCCTTGGCTTTGAAGTCAGCAAAGAGAAAGTAGGAGGATACAAAGAAAGGTTTGCTGTCAGTCGACTCAGACTCTGGAACTATCTTCCTGTGTCTGTATTCCCTACTGCCTATGACCAGACCTTCAAACGCAGTGTCTCCAGGCATCTCAAAATGATCGAATCTTGAATTTGGCTATCTTTTTTTTTTTTTTCTTGGAGAGAACAGTCTAGCTGGCTTTTGGCCTTTGGTTCCTTTTTCCTTGTTTAAAAAAAAAAAAAGGCAGCTGAGTCTCAGTGAGGAAGAGAAGGTGAAGATTAGAGAAAAGGTGGTGGTGCTCAACAGAGAAGACAGACCATGAATGATGCAGATATGAATAAAGCGTGAGTCAGACAATGATTCCATGTGTCTCATTTAATCGTCACAGGGAGAGAGGCGGATGGTAGGGGATTTTATGGTCTCCCCCCCCCCCTTCCATCAAGGACTCCGAGGTTGCGTGTGATACCATTTTGCTGAATTTAGAATAAGAAATGTGGTGTGCGATGTGCATGTAGTTTGGTGCTGATAGGGAGAGGAAATTGTATAGGAAAGTATGCTAGCCAACTCTCTGTAACTAAAACATTGAGGATAAAACATCAGTATTAACTTCAGATTATGGCAGTGCATGTTGTATAACCTCACTACCAAAGATATCTCTCTCAGAATTTGATGGTGAAGAAGACTGGACAACCTTTTGGGATAAATTCAGATATTTTGTTCATTACAGGACAGTTCCCTCAAAAGTAAATAAACTGTCTGATCTACTAGGGCAGGTCAAGGGCACATCCTAAAATTAATAGGGGAATTACCAACTTACTTGTAGCAAATGATAAATATTAGGTAACTCTAACCATTGTTATGGACACAGTTCGTCTGTACCACTCGACTCATTTTTAAGGGTAGAACCATTTCAAGACACGGTTCAGTGAGCTCCAACCGAGGTGATGTGAGCTCACTGGTACGACTGTGGGTCACTCCTCATTCAGCCCTCCACTACTCCACTTCTCTTAATTTGTGTACCCTCCTTTTGCCTAATGTTTACTGCAACATACAGCTAAGTGTTATATTAAGTTATTCTTTAGTATTATTACTATTAGTTTATTATTTATGTCAGCAATTCTGCTTTCTTATAAGGTGATTGGGGTTTAATTGTATGGGTATACTGAATGTCCTCTACTGTTCTGCTCGAGTGAACCTGAGCAGGGCCTATTTAAGAATCTGATTCGTTTTCTTTCTGTTAGTTTCTGTGTAAATAGTACTTATTAAATTTAAGAGTTTTCCAATGCCTTTCCCATTAATTCCTTTCGTTTTATCTTTATTTGTTGCATGTCTAAATTAATAAACGGGTACATAACACTATCGTTAGATAATTATTAGGGTAGAGGAGAGACCATTACTAAACTAACGAAGACTAGAGTTATCCACTCCAAAATAACGATTTTTATACTTCCAGAACTTCCGGGTTGAGCAAGCTGTAATTTGAAGGACTTAAATACTTGTTGGGCTATTAAAGCATCAGACTGGTTACTATATCATATCTATGAAGTTAGCTCCTAAAACCATGGATGCAATGCAATGACAGATACCGAAAAACTAACTTTCATGTATGGAGATTAAGGATGGTCTGATCCAACTTTGCAAGCACTTACAAGACTTAGGGAAGCTTGCAGAGAGTAAGCCGAAGGTTGAAGTGAAGAAAAAATAAATTAACTTGCAATAAAACCAGTCAGGTTCTATTGGGGCTGTAAGGGAACAGATATGTAACTTTATTAGTTCTGTATTCATAAATCATAAATTTACTAGAAGTAAGAAGGAAGGATTGTATGAAAAAAATGTAAAAGATTCAATGGGAAAACCCAATGGAGCTGTGTCTTTTGTTGTGAACAACATTCAACGATATTTTGTGAAGGATGCCTTGACTTGGTGTTCACAAAGACAGAATTAAAGGATCCGGGACATATTGCAAAACTAAACTGAATATGCACTTCAAGACAGACATCAGAATGGTGTGTGTCCCAGGAATAGTGATGATGGAGTTAACAAAACTAGAAGTATCAGTATGACAGTTTCAAAACCAGGTAATCATATAACATTGCCAGCTGCACTTCCACCTGCAGAATTGAATGTAAATGGAGATAAGCAAATAGTATCTGCATTTGCTGTTTATGAGACTGGTACTCAAAAATCCTCTAGTTCTGCTGATATTCTCGGGGAACTAAAGTTACCCACATTACGCAAAGTTAATTTAGCCATTACTGGGTTCTTGATCAATAAGGAATCTTACTCTTTATTTTGGTTGGACCCTTGACTCAAATAGGTACTTACAAATGCCGTAATGTATAACAAAACTGTTCTGGAGAAGATGGACAGAAAGGCATGTATCAGATAAAAGAAACTTCAGATTTCTTACAGAGCCTAGGAGTAGAATAATTGGCTAACCATAGTATTGATTTTAATATGATAGGCCACATATATCTGATGATAAATAATGCTCAAAAGTCCAGTGTATCATTTTGGGTCCATTTCCATTCCCCAGGGAGGCCAGAAAGGTCAATGGATTGACTCGGTATTGGTTACCCATACTGAGTCCTTATTTACAACCAGGACAGGAGTCGAGTTGGAAACTACCCAAATAAAAGAGTTAATAAACACCCAAATTAGTGAATTGATAAATGAGAACACTGAACCATTTCACAAACTGAGGGACTTAGATAGTATTGGAATACATCTTGGAGGGGGGGGGGGGCAGCTTCTGAGGATCATGTATGTATGGACTTAAATTTGTGGACAGTACCAACGGACAGTATTGTGTCGGACTGACTTGGAAGTTCAACAGCCCTGAGTTACTTACAAATTATTAAGCATCTAATGCCTGTTAAATTCCCTGTCAAGAAGATCGAAAGAAATACCTGATCATCTGACATTTTCAGACCACACAATAAAAGATCAGCTGATAAATTCATACACGTTGTAGACTCTAGTTAAGCATAAAAATGGACACAGTCTTATTATGCATATAGGAAATATTCGGTGACAACTCCTATACGGATAGTTTTTAACAGTAGTAGCAAAGAGGCCACAGGTGAAGTGAGCCTCAGTGACTGTTTATACTGTGTATCAATACTCGCAGAGAAATTGGGAAATCTCTTACTGAAAATTAGAGGAAAACGTTTTGCTTACATTGTAGATATCAGTTAGGCTTTCCTAGAACAGGATTAAAGATGAAGAATAGGAAATATACCAAGTATCTTTGATCTCTAAATCCATCAGACCAGGACAGTTCATTCAAGACTTATGGTTTCAGATCTGTGCTTGTGTTAGTCTTTTCTTATTGTTTAGCACCATAAAATATCATTTATTGAATGGAAAATATCTAGAAAAAGTACAGATCTTCTATAGGGATAATAGCATTGAAAACTACTGAAAATGAAGCTGTAACAGTTTATAAAGAATTAACCATTAACCTCTATCTGCCGGGTAACGTGTATACATGTCACAATCGGGCTGATATGGGGCTGCCAGGTAGCAGCTATACACAAGCGTTTTCCCACCACCGTTTGAACCCGCGACCATTTTCTCTCATCAACACAGGGTAGGAAGGTACCCAAGGTACCACAATGACGCGTTGTTTAGTTTGTACAAGGTCTTGTGACAGAGCAGTGCAATGTCTTCCTCAGCCTCCTCGTCCGATTCCATCCCGGGCCGATTGCATCATCAACCCCAGTAAAAGTTCAGCCCTTACAAGTGGGGAAAGGGCTAAATGACAGTGCCATAGATCGTGCCTTGGAGAAAATTGTATCCTCCATGAGCATGAGTGGCAAGAATTCCTCTGAAGGAGGGGGCAGCTACCATACAGAAAGTGAAGTATCGTGCCCTTCATCCCTAACCCGCCCTGAAAAGCCACTACAATTTCTACAGGTGGAAGGCAGGGCCTTTGAGAGTGAAGAATTCATATCAGAGGAGGGATTGGATGAAAGTGGCCACGATAAAAACAAGGGAGATGGTGATGGTCATCTCCTACACAAACGTTGCCGCCGCATCTCGTCACCACTCTCCCAGTCAGTTCTCCACAGTCTCTCCCTCCAACATCCCTCATCACCACAACAAAGCACTTTGAGGGCACCATCTCCCCAGCTTGGCCCTTCACCTATGGAAATTTCCACTCCGCCCTCACGTGGTGTGACTGGGCCGCCAGCATCTCCCCCACGGAAGGCCCGTGTCAGGTGAGTCATCACCTCTACCTCTCCTTGCCCTTCCCCCCCTGTTCGTGGCTGCCTCCGTGGGCATGCACGTGGGAGAGGGCATGCTGCACATGATGTGAAAAGATGTGCTGGCCAAAAATCACGACCAAGGCTCCCAGATGTTGGGAAAGTGGATGCCTTTGTGTGGGAGGAGGGGCAGGATTCGAGCCCTCTGTGCCTGCTTTTGATATGGAAGGGGAAGGTGTGCAGTCTGGTGAACTGTTGTCCGGACCCAGGACTATGATATCCTTTTTCAAGACAATCTTCACCACTGCCATAATGTAGTAACTGGTTGCTGAGGTAAACTATCCCCAGACCATAAGTGTGTGCTGGCTGGAGGTTTCGAGCAGTGAGAGTACAAAAATGGAGAATTGGGTTCCAGTGGAGGTGGGGGAGTTATTTGTGTGAACTTGACCATGATGATGGCCCATGTGAGAAAGCATGTGCTCAGTGATTATTGGTCTGTAAACAAATTTACGGGCACACCTATCTTTGGAAAATATGTGGCCCATGATAGGTACCTGTGCATATTACGGTTCCTGCATTTCAACAGGAATTATGGGCCAGCACCCAATAACAGGGTATGGAAAATAAGGCCCATTCTGACCATGCTCAAGGAGTCTTTTGCAAGACTTTTCCGGCCGTTTCAAAAAGTGGTTATTGACCAGTCGCTTTTGTTGTTCCGGGGCCGTTTAGCATTTATTCAATATATTCCCTCAAGGCATCACTGTTTTGGACTGAAGCTCTTTGTCCTATGTCACTGCAAAACTGGATATGTGCTTGATGTAACAGTTTATTCAGCAACAGATGTTGATACAAGTATGATCCCCATGGTTTCTCAGCATCAGTCGTGAAAGTGCTCATGGATAGGTATTTCAACAAGCACAACATTGTGTTCACTGATAATTATTACACATCCCCTGGATTGACCAAGTATGTACGTGAACATGGTACTGGGTCCTGTGAAACTGTCCGTGCTGGTAGAAAGAATTTTCTATCTTTCCCTGAGAAAACTGAGAAAGATTCCCTCCTAGCCGGGAAATATGGTAACACGTGGCACAACAGGCGTAAGGTTAACATGTTGACCACAGGTTATAAGGGGGTTATAGAGGGCACTGACAGGGCAGTCTTTAGGACCAGGGAACCTGTGTTCAAGCCCGATGCTGTCAATGACTACAACATCAACATGTGGCTCGCTGATAAGTCAGACATGCAGCTATGGAAAGTTGATTGGCTCCGTAAATCCTGCTGGTGGTAAAAGAAGGCGTCCTTAAACCTTGATATTGCTGTCCTGAACAGTTACGTACTCTTCAAGCAGGTTTGGTGAAGAAATCTTTCTCTTCGAGGGTTCGAGAAAGAGCTAGCACGCAAGCTGCTTGCAGAGTATGCAACTGCATAGTTGACAGTTAGGAGGCGGGGGATGTACCAGGCGGTGACGATAGAAGGATGAGCTGTTCTCAGTATTTACAGCATCACCATCTTGTCGATGTAGGTCGAACACCTGCAGGTCGGCCAGCCTACAAGCGCTGCCATGTGTGCAGCAAGGCAGAAAAACGCTCCCCACATAGAAGGAACCCCCCTACCAGTGTATGAATGTAAGGTCCCACTGTGCCCTAAATGCTTCTTTATCTCTCTGAACGTAATTATTGAGGTGTGTGTGGGAAAGTGTAAAAAGTGAACAGGTGTGCACAATTTTTTTGGGGGGTGGGGTTCATGAGGAAGGTGAAAAAGATTTTTTTTTATAGTAATGTGATACCATGCTTGATGATACCTTGAGTAACCCAACCTGATGTATGAAAGATAACCAAGTGTGCACGTAAGAAAATTACTTCATTGGATAGAACTGTAGTTTCTTTTCACTTACTCTTGAAATATTTGCGAATATCTGCTCCGCATGGAACTGACTCAACATGGACGTTGTTAACACTACAGTAGAGAAGTTTAAGGGATTCATCAGCAGGATCTTACACTAGAATAAATGTGAATTGGATATGCATTCCCAGGCAAACAAGAAGTATCTCCACGGTATGGGCTGCATAGGCATTAACATCCTAACTTTTCCCTGTAACTCCTCTGTGTGTGTGTGTGTGTGTGTGTGTGTGTGTGTGTGTGTGTGTGTGTCCCTGTGTCACTTCTATAACATTGTTCCATTTCTTCACCTGTGTGTTTTCCTCTTCTTCAGTTTCTCCTCTCACTCACTTTTTTAATCAGTAATTCTCCTGATTCTTCTCACCATTCCAAGTCTCTCTCTCTCTCTCTCTCTCTCTCTCTCTTGGAATAAAGAGATTGTTCTCACAGTCTATATCTCCTTAATACGGCCACTTCCTGACTTGCTGTGGAATTTTGGTCACTTGAAAAAGATATACGTCGACTTAAAAAGAGTTCAGGAGACTAAGGTATCAGGTTCGCCTGACGGCTGTGGGACTTTTTTAGTAGAAACTCGTAGACTACGAGGTCAGCTCATTAAAGTGTTTAAAATCTGAATGGGTTTCACAGTTATTACATAGAAAGTTGCTTACTCTTAACACGGACTCGAAACACAACCATGGCTGGAAGCTGTAAATGAGAAAATTTACAAGCAGAATTACGTGAAAACTTTTTCACATGCAAGATCTGCTCCACATGGAACTGACTCAACATGGACGTTGTTAACACTACAGTAAAGAAGTTTAAGGGATTCATCGGCAGGATCTTTACACTAGAATAAATGTGAATTGGATATGCATTTCCAGGCAAACAAGAAGTATCTCCACGGTATGGGCTGCAT
This sequence comes from Coenobita brevimanus, assembly GCF_032717465.1. Taxonomy (NCBI): domain Eukaryota; kingdom Metazoa; phylum Arthropoda; class Malacostraca; order Decapoda; family Coenobitidae; genus Coenobita; species Coenobita brevimanus. Next base: position 34,947,171 of record NC_137053.1, on the reverse strand, counting down.
AGGCATTAACATCCTAACTTTTCCCTGTAACTCCTCTGTGTGTGTGTGTGTGTGTGTGTGTGTAAAAGAAGTGTCTACTATCGCAACATTTAATCACAGCAGATTTATTTATTTATTCTCTCTCTCTCTCTCTCTCTCTCTCTCTCTCTCTCTCTCTCTCTCTCTCTTTGTGTGTGTGTGTGTGTGTGTGTGTGTGTGTAAAAGAAGTGTCTATTACCGCAACATTTAATCACAGCAGATTTATTTTTCTATGTCTGTCTGTCTGTCTGTCTCTCTCTCTCTCCCTCTCTCTCTCACACACACACACACACACACACACACACACACACACACACACACAGTGTAGTGAACCTTTTCCTAACATGGTTCATGATATATACTGTACTATTCCTTCATTAGTTGTTCGGACTACTCGTAATTATAGAGGTGCTTGAAGTACAGAAACCTCTAGCAGTAGCTGGATGTGAGCGAGAATCGAGGGTACCGGGTGGGGTTATGGGGTCGGAGAGAAAAGTGGGGGGGGGGGTTAGGTGGGAGTGTGGGACTATGAGGAGGGAAGGAGGAGGGGATACCTCTCCATCGAGCAGTGTTACAAACACGGAAAAGGAAACGAACTTATTCCGACGTCTGTGTAAGTGTATATCTTATACTGAACTGTACTGCGTGCAATATGTTGTACAATGATGTTTTCAAGTGCAATACTTTCTTGGGTTGAACTAGTTTTTTTCTGTACTTATTCTTGAATTATTTGCAAAGATGTGATATGAAACATATTTGTGAGCTGAAGTACAAATAGTATAAGTTGTTGAGAGCATAAGTTATATTTTCACAATGCCTGCGAAAAGTAGAAAAAAGCTAAAATTTATGTACAAGTGCATAGCCTTCCTCATACTCAACCTTACCTGTGTTCAATATGCTGAACAACTTTTTTTTATTCAAGTGCAATAAACCGTAACTGTGACGTGAACTACATTGTAAATGCTGTTGAACATACATTTTAGGGTAAGTATTATAACTGATGCCTGAAAATAATAAAGAAAAGCAAAGAGCATAAGTTTTCCCAAACATTTACGGGGCACAGTGCCACTCTGTTGTGGCAGGAAAACCAATGGCAAGCCATATGGACAGGGTGATGACCCTTCCATATGAGGTGCTAAAGGAAAAGTGGGATGAAGAGTGGAAAGGTTTAGGTGCTTGCGCAGGAAGGCAGGGCAGTGTTACAATCACCACTCCGGTCAGTGCTGCCAACGCTAGCCAGGCTCGCCAAGGCCGATGCCAGCAGCGCACACTCGGAGGCTCCCAATGAAGACCAGGAAATCATTCATTTTCTACTCATCCTTATTCATCAATGGAACAACTTAGAGACCTGGGGATGGTTTCATTTGCAGGAAGATGAGTTGGTGAAAAATACGGTTTTAAATTTATTTCTCCAGATATTAAAGTCTGAAAAATAGCTACTTTGCCAGGAATGCCCGAAGTGAGATCATGCCCGGAAAAAAATATGCCCGGCGTTTAGTGGTTAACTCATCCCGTCCGGCAGATGTTCCTGCGAACCCTTCCCACAGCCAGGCATTCCCTAGAGAAATAGTGAAAATAATCTATTTTTAAACCTTCATATCTCAGTTAACACTTAAATAAATATAAAAAACAAGGTGTCAATACTCATTTATCCTTCAAGCTGATTGCATAAGACGGTCCGTGATGTGCGTGTAGGGAGAATGAGTGAGTGGGGAATGGGGGCAATTTTTTTTTTTTCTTTTTTTGCTGGTGCCCGTATGCATGGGAGAGGTTCGGTGACACAACTAAGACTTAGACTAGCCCTCTACAATAATAACGCTTCAATAACACTTCCAGAAGACCAAAATCCACCACAAACACTATTTACAAGAAAAATTTTCCATTATTGGTCGTATTTGGTGCTGGGAGGCTGGTAACCATTGCAACGACCTTTGGGCAGGATCCCTGCTTGCCTCACCACCACCCAGCCTTACAGACAGACAGACACCTGTGCTCTCTCTCTCTCTCTCTCTCTCTCTCTCTCTCTCTCTCTCTCTCACACACACACACACACACACACACACACACACGGTGAGGGATGTTTGGCTTGCATTGTAGCTCGATTCTGGCACCGCTATGTGACTAGAAGTCTGGGTATAACATGTACTACAGGTAATACTATTATTACTTCTACTACTACAACAACTATGACCACTACAACTACTACTAATGCTACAACTACAGCTACTACTACAACTACCACTACTACAACTACTACTGCTATTACAACTACCACTACTACAACTACTATTATTACCACACCTACTATACATACTACCACTACTACGACCACTACAAGTACCACTACATAAAACCTAAAACAAGTATATTGTGAACAAAATAGTTATTTATGGACGTCCATAACCGGAAATAATTACCACTATGACGTTTTCTTTCCTGTGATTTGTACGTTCTCATCATAACAAATATGTATTAACAAATATTTTCATCCATCCATCCATCATCCAATCCTACGTCACCCCATGAGGAGCATAGGAGCCCGAGGCTAGGCAAGTGGGTCCTGACATTTAAGATGAGAGTGATCAGCCTCACTCAACCCTCAGTGGCATTACGTGAGCAATAAACCCCAACCACTCCATGGATATAAACTTTCACCGGCTCAACCCGATTGGGGCACCTTTATTACCCTCTAAAACATCAGATACCAAAATCTGGTTATATGGTTACCACCCAGCATAGTAAATGGTTTCCTGGTGTACTGGAAACCATTTGGTTTGTCACTCAGTATAGAGTCACCCACAGGCTGAAGGAAGAGGAAAGAATGAAGGAAAGAAAGACAGAAGAGGGAGTGTAAAGTCACCCGTAGGCAGAAAGACCAGGAAAGAATGATGGAATGAAAGACGGACGAGGATAGAAGGAAAGAAGGATGGAGGAGAGGAAAGAGTAGACACCCGAGAGCATCACTACATCGAGTGAGTGGATTGTGAGCGCCCCCACCTACCACAACAAATATTTTCAATATAAAATAAGGCAACAACTTTATCATGAAACAAACTTTCTGCTTCCATCATTCACATAAATATACACTGAGCAGTATAATCACTTTTTCTAATTACACAAAAACAACGTATCAGTATGTACAAAACTAACACTAACTTATGCATAATACCCAGATGCCTTACAGACGGACAGACAGACGGACTCTCTCTCTCTCTCTCTCACACACACACACACACACACACACACACACACACACACACACACACACACACACACACACAAAGAAGTACGTCTGGCTTGCAATGTCGCTCGATTCTGGCACCACTGTGCGACTAGAAATCTGGGTATTACAACTACTATAAATAATACTATTATTATTACTACTGCCACTACTACTACTACTACTACCACTACTACTACTACTACCACTACTACTACTACTACACTACTACTGCTACTACTACTACTACTACTACTACTACTACTACTACTACATAAAACCTAAAAAACATATTGTGAACAAAACAGTTATACACATGGTCCATAATCAAAAAACTATTTCCCACTATAACAGAATTTTTTTTTTTTCCTGTGATTTAGACATTTTCAACATAATAAATATACACACACGAAATTTTACAATAAAATATAAGGCACTGATTTCATCGTGAAAAACTTTCTGCTTCCATTATTCACGCAAATACTGTAGACAGAGTGGTGGCACGATACACCACACTTCCTCCTCCCTCCCTTTCTCCACTTCACTACATTTTCAAATATAATTTTTTCAATGTGATTTGTACTTTTTCATCATAAACATACACTACACATGTGAAAACTTTCAATAAAACATAAGGCACTGATTTCATCATGAAACAAACTTTCTGCTTCCATTATTCACGTAAACAGATAGGGATGTTATGAGGCTCGATGCACCTCTTTCTCTCCTCCTTCCTCCCTCCCTCCTCCACCTCGTCGCTTTCTCTTCTCCCTACCTCCTCATCCATCTCCTTATCCTTGCCAATATCCCCCTCTCCAGGATCGTCAATACCCTCTGACCCATTCCCATCATCGGAAGCAGCAGATGAACGTACAGGGGGAAATGATGGGCACAGAATGGAGTCACATCCTCCACCCTCCTCACATGATGCATAAATATCGATACTCATTATGGCAATTGCTTTCCTAAGAGGAAGAGTCACTTTCTCCACTCACAATTGGCGATAATGTCACCTCGAGTTCTCTTCCTATCGCACTACCACTAAGGCCTTTTCTTTTATGGCCTCTGAACTTCATTGGTGTCTAAGTCGGCAGCTGTGGGTGCTCAGCCAAGGATCCAGAAACAGGGAAAACTTTTTGTGTAGGTCTGTCCATTACGGAGATATGCAGGTGAATGGAGCATGACTCAGAGGTGTGCAGGAGGGTTGCCAGTGGCTGCATGTAGCGGAAATAGCCCGCGGAATATTCAATGCCACGAAACATTAGATCATGTATACATGTCACCCAGATGGCCCTGGGAGGACATATAAACATGACACCCGCATGGGATGGGATGATATTAAGAGTTCGTCTTTTAGTGGTTTATTGATACGTACCGGCAATACTTTATAAGAGTGCTTGTGTTGTGCTTCCTGTTTGGGATAGTTCCATCACTGTTCAGTCAGGTCCCATCAGTTGGTGATGGTGAGTTAAATGTGTGAATGATTGATATTGCCTTCCATAAGTAGCTTTTTTTGTACTATCGAGTGTCTATAAATCTGTTCCTGTTACCTGGCTTGCATGTTTTGATCAGTTCATTTTGGTGCTGTTTAGGTTGTACAAGGATTTTGGTTTTGCAGTTTTTTCTTTAACACGTTCTTTTCCTTGATGACCTGTTTTATTTGATGAGTGAAGTTAGGGTTGAGGTTTTGGTGTTGCTGTCTGTTGTAATGGTTCTGTAGAAGGGGGTGATTGCTTTGTCAATAACTGGGAAAGAATCCACATTGAAAGTTTCTAGTTCATGTTCTATGTGTTGTGCGAACAGGGCTCAGAATGCTTTCTTGTAATTTGTGAAGGTTTTCCTGTTTCAGGCTTGGCTTGCATTTTATGATGTATAATATGGTTACAGGGAGATGATTAGATAAGAAGTCCTGTACTGCTATGTTTGTCTGAATGGCTAATAGTGGTACAAAAACTGAGGTCAGGGGAGGAGGCACCTCATTAACCCATCCCATCCCGGCAGATTTTCGATTTTTTTTTTTCTTTTGCTAAAACCACCACTTTTTATGAGAAACATTGAAAATTCATAAAGAAATCGCTCACCTAAGGTTTAAAATGCTGATACAGGTAACAATACCCTTACCTGGCTGTGTTTTCTGTGGGGGCTGGCTCCAGGGAAAACGTGTTGTATGGGAAGGGTAACTATTCCAAACCACTCATAATAGGTTTTTATTTATTTACTTGGTATAAATTAATATGTAGTATGAGAGTATATTGGTTTTCACACAGTAATATAGGCGATATAAGCATTGTTTCACTCACTAAACACATCAACATACCACACCTCTTTTGACGACATTACCTGATCATCATTTCTGACTGTTTCTTCCTCTAACGCTACATAAACTTTGTCTTACACATTGTCATCGACTGGGGAATCACTCTGGCCTTGAATTTCGTACCGTGGTACGACATGTCTTTACTGCCCAGGTCACTGGTAACAAGTGAGTTGCTGAGACAATGGCATGCAGGGATGAGAAGTCACATGGGACAAGGCATTATCCCCACCTGGCATCAGGTAGAGGAAGGTTTCCCGTGTATACGTACCAAAAATCACCCGCGAAATTTGAAAAATGTGCAAATGACGGACCTTGCAATTTATATACATCTACAGGAGTCACAGTGACAAAACGTTTGGACATACAGTATACAGTATATACATCACCGGGCCGTGGCGGGTTAACTCTGTGTAGAGATCGTGTTAGGGTATAGAAGCTGTACAAGATGTTTTGATGTTTGAATTGTTCTGCGTGGAGGGTTACTGTATTTGGCTGTCCAATGCTTGCATGTTTAACTATGAGGCATCTTTTGCACTGAGATCATTGGTGCATTACTGCGTTAGGGTTGTTCTGGAGCAAGAAGAGGGACGAGGTATATCATGGCGTAAACGATAAGGGTGGTTGTAAACATATAAGAACAGTGTTTCATGCTACATTGTGTATTTTTTACTCATAGCAAAAAGAAAAAGTTTTCTCGAGGTTGAGCTAATGTTGCTAGTAAACTAGGATGAAAGCTAGTACATAGTTTTAAGTGAACATTAAAACGTACAATTTTCTTCGTTGGTGCAGTGTTAAACTGTTAGCCTCTGACCTGGGTCTAACTTACAGTACATTTGTTGGCAAACCAAATTATGATATTCTCAAACTGCCAAATGGGCTCGATGTTAAGCTGCCCTTGGTAGCGCCTATTTAGAAAAAAATAATGACTCAGGGACTGGAACCACAGCATGCTCCCTCGTCATCCAGTCCCAGTACACTACCAATTGCGCTATAACTTGAATTAATTACCACTGTACATTTTTGTGACTTAGTGGCGAGGCCAAACTTGCACCTGTAGGTACAGTACCTGCAGAATTATGAACTTATTTGCGCATATGTAGTCGGTAACAGGTGCACACCTTAGAGACGAATATTGTAATATATTTATTTGACGGCTCTTTCAAGGGAAAATAATAATGCTAGTAACCTAACGTTACCATTTTCTGCAGGGTACAAATTTCCAATTATTTTCTTTGTCAGTAACCAGATAATGGTAACATTTGCTTAGTGACTTGAATGAGTTAATAAAATTAAATCATTACTCTTAGGAGTTGACTGATTCTCAGTGAAGCAAACCAGAGCCTGACAGCCAGGAGTAACAGAAGCATAAAATATTATGAATCATATAATCTGCAAAACACGCAAATACGTACAGTACTTGTATTATTATCTAAGGATTATTACAAAAGGTATTCCAGCTCTACCCTAATCTTTGCCCAAGCCCACAAAAAACGTGGCATAAATTTATCGTTTACCTAACGTCTGTACATCGTTCAGTCTAATCAAACCATGGTGTAACCATAATTCAGCCATTAGCTTAAGGTGTGCTTCAAGTCTAAAAAAACTCTTGTAAATCCTTCCTGTCTAAGTAATATCAGCACCCCGTTAAACCTAACCAAACTATGGTATACCACTATCGAGCTGGCCTCAAGGCCACAAAAACTGTGGCATAAATTTATCGCAGAACGACTGTATATCGATCAATTTAACCACACCGTGAGGTAACCACCATCCATCCATTAACTTCAGGTTTGCTTCTATGTGGATAAATTGTGCTGCAGACACTTTTTTGAAGTAAAAAATAAAAAGAACCTAAATATCTATTCTTACTGTGTGGCCATAGTAAGGAAACCTCGCCGTAACTCTAGGTATGAGGAATCTGTATTATAAAGATCTGAAGACTCTATGGTAACTTCTTGTGTGATATCAACGTGATCTGAAGACAAAGGTGTTGGAGAACGCATGTTTGTCTCTATAACTATAACTGAATGCTTTACTGTAATCATTTTCCTTTCAGTTCATAAGAGGTACCACTACAGTATATATCCAGAGAGTTACAGCTTTAAAGATTTTTTGGTTTTCCCTATAACGTGTTGTAAAGAAAAAATGAGCAGATCTGAATGCGGTACGTTCCACACGGCTAAATGGGAAAATATTGCTACGTCCCCATCCAACACCGTCACAGGCTCCAACAGCATAAGTCCAGTACAGGAAGGACGTTGCCTAGTGAGGTATTCTTCCTGTGGGCAGCCTTTTGGTGGACAACAACAAGATTGGCTAAAGTGTTGTAAATAAACACTGGCATCTTACGTTCGTTATCTGTATTTTCCAGATAATTACACTTAATCCTTGCCATCTTCACTTCGCTGTTTTCACAAGTATCAGAGCTATACAATCTTCACTAATTGCACTGACACTGACCTGACACTGAAATATACTCACACTGAACTGAAACTCCTCTAGTCCCATCCTCATCCTTATAAAAACTCAATATGTACTAAAATGATCTACTACCTTCTTGGGAAAAGCAACATCAAACTCGGAGACATCCAGAATATCCATAGTTTTCTTACCTCCATAACACTGCAAATTATTTAGCATACACACTGAGATAAAATTACATAATTTTAACAATCACATAATTATATTATAGAGAAAAAAGAGCATAAAATCTAATCCATAACTTTACAAAATACCTCCGCTCGTGAATAGCAGCCAAACTGGCAACTCTTGACATGAAACCGAAAAAATAAGAGAAATACTGAGAATCTTCCAGTACTTCCTGTCTAGCAAATTCAGCTTTTTTACCTCCTCCCTAGTTCTTTGTCGTCCCGACAAAACTACACAGTACATACAAACATAATCATTAATCCTAATGAAACATCTAATTATACACAAAATAATCCTTCAACTTATCACGTCTTTTCCTATGCCGTTTCAGACGATGTCCCTGCTCCTCCACACAGTCCACTTCTCCTGGAATGTCTTGGTTCTTTTCCTGATGAACTTCTCTTTGGAAACTGTCACCATCCTGTTGTACTTCAGCTTCTTGGTCCTCAACATTCTTGGCTGCAGGAGGGCACGATTCCTCAGAGACGTCTCAGCTGTGCTGTCCTGGCCCATGGTATTGACACAGACGATTCACGTGAACCACCTTTGGGTGAGACTTCCTGCCCCCCCAGATGCGGTAATTTATGTCTGATAGGTGGTCCAACATAGTGTAAAGCCATTCCCACGGGCTCTGCAGCTTCGGTGTCTGTCCCTTCTGCTGAGGATTGTACAACCAAATTTTGTCACCATGCTGCAGCTCGCCTCCATGACTTGGCATTATACTTACACTTCATCACTTCGCCTGAAAACTTTAGAGTTTCTCACACTTGATGATGTACCTCAGCCAGCCTTTCCTGTAGATCCTTCGCATAGCTGGAGGTGTCTGTAGGCAGCTCTTCACCAGGTGGTCTTCCCTTGAACAGGTCAACATGCAAATGTAACTTGTGACCGAGTATCAGTTTTACAGGAGTGTAGCCGGTAGATTCATGGGATGCAGACAGATATGCTATCAGCAATGCAGGTAATTTCTGGTCCCATTCCATCTGTCTCTCTATGCAATACTTGGCCAGTTCTGGTCCCAGGGTCCAGTTGAATTTCTCCACCATCCCATCTGACAATGGCCTTAGTGGGATCATCATGGTCTTCTTGATCCCCAGTAACTTGCAGCACTCACGGAACACAGCAGACTCGAAGTTTCTACCCTGGTTTGAATGTAGCTCTTGTGACATCCCAAAACGACAGAAAAACTGGTCATCCAACACCTGAGCAACAGTCGCAGCTTCTTGATCGAGGATGGCTTAGGCTTCTGGCCACTTTGTGAAGTAGTCCATGTACTGGTTTCCTTTTTCAGTGAGTGGCAGAGGTCCGGCAATGTTCACCTGACTTTGTGAAGTAGTCCATGTACTGGTTTCCTTTTTCAGTGAATGGCAGAGGTCCGGCAATGTTCACCTGACACTTTCCTTCAGTGCACCCACTTGGTACAGCTGGAGAGAGGCGGAATCACATTTCTTGGGTTCCTTCTTGGCACAACATACACCACAGACCCGACACCACTTTCCAACATCCTGATGCATGCCAGTCCAATACAGCCTCTGTCGCGGCCAGCTTAGTTTTCTTTACTCCCAGGTGCCCAATAGTAATCTGGTTATGAGACTCATCTAAGATCCCAGACCTCATTTTCTTCAGAATCACCAGTTGCCAGTACTTGCTGAGGCTATGGGGTGTTACCCACTGAAGCTCCAGCAGTCCGTTGTTCAAATGAAGAGGGTCCCACTGACTCCAGCAGCTCTTGGTCGAAGGACTGAACCTGGAAACCTCTCCCCAAGATGGTACCACTGTACTCTGCTGCAGCCACTCTAGCACTGGTTGTAAATCTGCATCCTCCATCTGCATCTTCCTCAGGTCTTCTTCAGCTGACACTGGCCCTGTCACCGCTGCATTGCTGCATTTCTCACTACAATCTTTTTTTACTATACTGCCGGCACTCTGGGTCACAAGGTCAATGACTCAGGCTGTCAGAATTGTCATGTACCTAAAGAGGACAGTATTGCACCTCATAATTGTGCTGGTCCAGCTTCCTGAGCCAGCATGCCAGTTGTCCTTCTGGATTCATTAGGATCTTCAGCCACTTGAGTGCTGCATGGTCTGTCCTAATAATGAAGTAGGACCCATACAAGAAGAGATGGAAGAAATCAAGGCTCTTCATCACTGCCAAGAGCTCCTTGCGGGTCACATAGTAGTTCCGCTCTGATGGGCTGAGCTTCTTGCTGTAATACACCACCACATACTCTTTCTCATCCTTCTTCTGCAACAGGACTTCATCAGTGTCATGGTCACTAGCATCACAGTCCAGGATAAATGGCTGACTCTGATCTGGGTATGGCATCAATGGAGAGCTTGCCAACACAAGCTTGAGTTTGTCGAAGGCCTGAGTCACTGTGTCCAAACAAACTTCTGCCTTTTCCTCAACAACTTGTGCAGAGGTGCATCTATCATTGTAAAGTCATTGAGAAAATGCTGGTAGTAGGTACACAAACCCAGGAAACTCTGTAGCTCCTTCACACGAGTTGGAACCGGCCAGTTTTCCACAGTTGCCACCTTTTCTGGATCATTACGGACGCCGCCCTCGTCTACAATGTGTCCCAGGTACTTCACTTTCTTCTGAAACAAGCAACACTTCTTGCTCTTCAGCTTGAGGTGTGCTGCTTGAATCCTGTTGAATAACTCTGACAGCCTCTCCAATTCCTGGTCAAAAGTTCGTCCAAACACAATTACATCAAGATAGATGAGAGCTGTTTGCCAGTGCAGGCCTTCCAGTACACGATCCATGAGACTCTCAAAAGTAGTTGGGGCACTGCAGAGGACAAATGGCATCACCATAAACTGCCATAAACCCTGCCCATACGAAAAGACTGTTTTCTCCTTGTCCTTCTCTGCAACCTTGACCTGATGATATCCTGCCTTCAAGTTTAGGGTGGAGAACCATTTGGCACCTGACAGAGCATTCAAGGTGTCATCAAGCCTTGGCAAGGGGTATGCATCCTTCACTGTCACTTCATTCAGGGCTCGATAATCTACGTACACCTTAATGAGCCATCCTTTTCCTTACCAGAACCACTGCTGATGCCCAAGGCCTGCAGGATTTTTCTATCACTCTGACTTTGGAGATTCTTCCTGACCTCCATTTCTTGTTGTTGGGCCGGTACCATCCTCTGAGCCGGCTGTTTAATCGGGCGGTGATCACCGGTGTCTATACAATGCCCCACCAGATCAGTGCACCCCAGGTCTAGGTCTTGGATGGAAAAGACATCATCAAACTTCATTAGCAGCTGCTTCAACCTCAGCACTTGTGAGTCATCCAGGCACTGGCAACTTCTTGAAAACAGGTCTTGTATGTGGTCTGGCAGATACCCATGTTCGCTGACTACACTTCTTTTACAGGCCTTCCTCTGATGCCACTTAGGGTCCACCATCTGGCACAGTCCCACAATTTCTTCCTCGTTGATCTTCTGTGGCTCATGGGAGAAATTGCCCACCACAACCAGCACTTCACCTGCACCTGTCTCCATCAAAGTTCTCCCCACCATCACTCCAGCCTTCGTCTTGCACCATACCTCAGGCTCCACTACCCCTAGACAGCTGTCAACGGAGCCACTCACCTTGCACTGGAGCAATAGTTCTGATCTTGGGGGTATCACTGTAGTGCAGAATGCCTTCACCTCACCACCAGAACTGGTACGTCTCACTGCCGTGATGGGAATCGACTTTCCTCAAACCTTCAGTTTCATGGAGCAGAAGTCCAGCTCACATCTCAGCTTTGTAGGCTGGAAGCATAGCCTCTTGCCCTGCCACTTCAGTACGGACATCCAAGGGTTTCCTCAGTTCTGCAAGGAGCCCACTTATGCCACGTAATTCCTGTTATGATGATTCAGGCAGATACCGATGATGTAACACATCATTCCTCACAAAAGTCTGCTCTGAGGCTGAATCAATCATCAGGGAACACTTCTTGCTCTCTATTCTTCCACCCACATGCACACTGTCAGAAGCAGTTCTCTTGCTTTTTCTCAGTGGTGGGGCTACTTGGGAATAACCGGCTGGTTGTTGCCCTTTAACAACAGCCCTTACTAGTTTTCCACTTCTTTCATGTTGTCTGCAGCCTTCTTCTTATCCTCCTTTTTCTTCTTCGGACTGTCAGAACTGAAGTGCCCTGCCTCTCCACATGTCCAACACCCTTTTGTTGCATTCGTGGAATTCCTTGCACTGTTCTGTTCTTGCTCTTTCTTCCATTTGTAACAATCCTCCTTCTTGTGTCCTGGCTTCCCGCAGAACCAGCAACTTCCTCCAGTCTTCTCCTGTTCCCTATGCTACTTGTAGCAGTCCTTTTTCCTATGTCCTGGCTTTTCACAGTACCAGTAACGTCCTTCATATTTTTCCGCTTCACATACCTGCCCCTTTCTTGCCTTGAATCCTGCCCAAAAAGTGGATGTACTGGACCTGTCCAAAAAGTAGATGTACTGGACATGACATATGACTCAAATTCAAGAGCCCTGGCTAGTGCTCCCTTGCATGCCTCTTGGTTGAGCCTGCTTCACTTGCACTTTCAACTCTGCACTATGAAGAGCATTGATGAACTGGTCCCTCAGAAGAATAGCCAACATGTTAGGTGCTGCTCCAGTGTATGCCTAGTGTGCCATACTCTCCAGGTCATGAGCAAGCTGCTGGAGGGATTCCCCTCGAGCGCGCACATGACTCCAAAATCTTGCTCTGTAAACGTCGTTCTGGCACATGGTCCCATATCTGTGCTCCAGCACTTCTGCTAGGGACTGATAACTGTTCCACTCCTCCACTGACATCTGCCCAAGAATCTCCATTGTGGCACCCTTGAGGCTAGTATCAAGCTGCACTGCCCTCTGCCTATCATCCCAACCATTCTGATCAGCAAGTAACTCAAACTGTGCACGGTACGCTTCCCAAGAAATTCTACCGTCAAATTCCTGAGATTTCCTTTTAATTCGACCCCCATTACAGCCATGCACTTCACTGGTTTGGAGTCTGAAAACTGGGGCATCATAATTAAGTCCAAGACTTAAAACTCCTGCATTCTGATTATTCAACCCTGTAATTCTACCTTTAGAAATTTGGGCTTCGTAAAAAATTCACTATACTCTGTCCATTTTTTGTATGCTTCCTGTACAGTAATATCAGGCTCAGCAGCACAATATTTCTCTACAGCCTCAGTTCTCTCACTAATTAATTATCTGCACATAGTCGACTATAGGCTACTGGTCATCTACATGCTGTCTGCACTCCATCACTATTCCCTCATTAATCATCTACTGGTCGTCTGCCTGCTGTCTACACTCCGTCATACTATTGCTCATCTCATACTTCTGCTACCATAGCTGAGCATGTACTTCCTCCTTCAGCTGTACCTGTTCTTCCTTCATTTCCCCCCATGAAAGCATCTAACTGTCCTTGCAACCTCAGCTGTAACTCCCTCTGTTGCTCCTGTAGTGCCTTCTGATGCAGTTCATATCATTCTTTCTGTTTTTCATTTTGTGCCTGTAATTGTTCTTTGATATCATTCTTTAGCTCTTTCTGTTCTTCACTTTGTGCCTGTAATTGTTCTTTGATTTCATTCTTAAGCTCTTTTTGTTCTTCACGTTATGCCTCTAGCTGTTCACTTTGTGCTTGTAATTATTCTTTGAATTCTTTATGTCCTTATTTCTGTGCTTGTAGTTGTACACTTTGTGCCTGTAATTGTTCTTTGAGCTCTTTCTGTCCTTCAATCTGTGCTTGTAATAGCATCATGACTGCTGCCAGACATGCCTCCTCCTGCCTAGCTTGGCCTCTTGTCTGTACACCTTCTGCCTCCATGTAGAAGGTTTGACCCACTGCAGCACTTGTCTAATGACCCACAATCCTGACACCACTGTTACGTCCCCAACCCAAATTGCCACAGATTCCAACACCAGAAGTTCAGTATAGGAAGGACGTTGCCTAGTGAATTGTTCTTCCTATGGACAGTCTTTCGCTGAGCAACAACAAGATCGGCTAAGGTGTGGTAAATAAACACTGGCATCCTAAGTTTGTTGTCCATATTTTCCAAATAATTGCACTTGATGCATCCCACCTTCACTTCACTATTTTCACAAGTACCAGAGCTATACAGTCTTCACTAACTGCACTGACACTGAACTGATGCTGAAATATACTCAAACAGAACTGAAACTCCTTTGATCCCTTCCCCATCCCTATCTATTATCCCCATGTACTAGAATGATCTACTACCTTCTCGGAAAAAGCAACAGTTATGAACTTGGAGAAATCCAAAATATCCAGAGTTTTCTTACACTGCATAACACTGTAAATTATTTAGCATACAAACTGAAATATAATTACATATTTTAACAAACAATCACGTAAATAAAATATTATAGAGAAAAAGAGCATAACACTTGATTCATAACTTTACATAATACCTCCGTTCACGAAGAGCAGGCTATCTGGCAATTCTGACTTTTTTTTTTTTTTTTTTTTTTTTTTTTTTTTTGCCTATCGACCATTGAGGCCGGAGCCCCTGGTCATTAAGGCAAATTATATACATGTATATATATTTACACATACATACATATATATATGAACATATATATATATATATATATACATACATACATACATACACACATCCATGCATATGAACATACACACTTTCATGCACACGTACATATATATATATATATATATATATATATATATATATATATATATATATTTATTTATATATATAATTTTATTTTTATTTTTTTGTAATTTTATTTTTATTTTTTTGTAATTTTATTTTTATCTTTTTTTTTTAATTTTTTATATTTTTAACCTTATATTACTTATAAACTAAAATACCTAATGTAAAGACCCTAAAACTAATCATCTAACAGACAAATCGCTAACCTATACTAAATCCTACAGAGACAAATAGCTAGACCTACACTAATGGTAAAAATACCTCGACCAAGAGAACATCATCGACTGCAGATATGTAATGCCTTTCTACATGACATGCCTGCACCCATCACCTGGTGACTGTCAGTCGAGGCACAACCTAATATAGGGGACATCAATATATGAAAGGGAACCAGACGAGTCAGGAACATTTCCATATACGTCAGCTGTCGGCCCTAATTAGAATAACTTAAGCAAGATGGTATAATGTATTTACATAATCTGTACAAAAAGTGAAGAACCTCGGCCAGCAGACCACCATCGACTGCAAGTGCCCAATACCTTTCTATATTGCACACTTGCACTCATCAGCTGGTGACTGTTAGTCGAGGAACGGGGTTTAATGTAAGGGACATCTATATTAGAAATAGATCAGTGGGAGGAGGAACTATTTCAAATATGTCAACTGTCAACCCTAATTAATATTACAATATATACATATTGACCGTTGATAAAAACCACAACCACACAGTAAAAAAGTCACATCACTCTGATCAGTCCGGTCTCTCTCAAGAAAGCCATCAATTTATCAGTCATAACAATGTCCCCATCACCCAGGATGGTGGAAAGGGTGAAGGGGACGTCTGCTGCACCGCAGTAATTTATAAGTGAAGCACGTTCACAAATAAATCGCCGACAGCGCAGGATGATATGACTGATAGATAACACCGCATCACAGATGTCACAGTGCGGTGGGAAGCGTCTTTCCATATAAGGTTTCATGTGTGTTACAACGGTGGCATTAAGCCGTAATCGTGCCAACATTTTTTCTTCCAGGCGACTGGGGCGGTTGGCAGTATCCCAGTCGCCCAGGTACGGCTTACAGGTTGGAATATTTAGTCTGGTCCACTGACCTTGCCACAGAAGATTTATTGACTTCTTTCCGAGAGCGAGACTCGACCGTAGATCACGAGGAACGTCCCAAGTCTCCTCGAGCTCTACAGCCGACTTTGCAAGTAAGTCAGCCTGCTCATTACCGTAGATACGACAATGACCAGGCACCCAGATCAGCGTGAATGACTTGTTGCATGAATGCAACTTATTAACGATGCGGCCCTGGATCTCTTGAGAGTCCGTAGTACAAGATGCAATTGCCTGAAGGGCTGATTTTGAATATGAAAATATGACAAATGAATCATGCCTAGAATTGAGAGCATAGTCTATGACTTTGTCAATGGCAAAAAGTTCTGAGGTAAACACAGATGTATGAGTCGGCAACCGATACCTGAGGGCATATTCAGTCGACCACACACTTGCACCCACACATGCAATTCTGACACGTGACGAAACTGAAAAATATGACAAACACTGAGAACCTTCCAGTACTTCCTATCTAGCACATCCTGTTTCAGAACAATATTAGGACAAAATTATTCAGCAAACATTTTTATCATAGAATTTTCAACCAAATGGCAGGGTCTCAATTGGTTACTGAGATATTTCAATTTCAAATATGCAATTTGTGGAATAAAAATTAGTATATTTCAAAAATAGATCAAAGTCATTTATATTTGGCACAAGAACCTGGGTTACCATAGGGTACATTCATGTGTAATATCATCAAGATCGAAGAAAAAAAAAGTGCAAAGAAAAATAATAATACTGACGAAAACAAGAATATTCGCAGTTTATTTGGCAAAGTTTAATAATAATAATAATAATAATAATAAAAATAATATTTTTTATTATAATATTCATCATCATCATCATATTAACTAGTTATACTGTATACCTATTTACTTATTGTGTAAACATAACAAGGATGCTTCGCCATAACTATTTATGGTATTGATTGTCTTGGTAGTTATGCAGCTTCTTGTGTAGTATCAACAAACTCTGAAGACAAAGGTGTGGAAGGAAAATATATGAAGCATGGGTACATTTTTCATTAGTGTCAATTACTGGCCAACTGTATGCTTAACTGTAACCATATTCCTTTCAGATAATGAGAGGGACCACAGCTGTATTTCTGTAAAGTTTCAGCTTTCCAGGTTTTGTGATTTTCTCTGAAATGTGTTGCAAAGAAAACAGTGAGCAGATTTGAATTCGGTACTTTCACCTAGACGAAATGGCAAAATATTCAACCAAAATTCTCAGCAAAGTTTTTTGCCATAGGATTTTCAATCAAATAACTGTATCTCAGTTAGGTTATATTGCAATTTCAAATATGCAATTTGTGCACCAAAAATTAGTATATGACCTTCAAAAATACGCCAAGGTCATTTATATTTGGCATAAGCACTTGGGTTACCCTAGGATTCCTTCCTGTATAATATCCTCAAGACCTAAGACAAGAAAGTGCAAAGAAAAATACTACTACTACTTACCAAAACAATTAGCTTCCCCATATATACGGTGATGCCTAATAATAATAATATTAATAACAATAAATATTATAATGTACACGTGCTATTCTATAGACTGTGTGGTGTTTGTGAAAGGCGTATTGATTCATATGAGGATGATGAAGGCACCCCATCTCTTGTTTGTTGTCTTACTCTACTGTAGTTGACTTTAACTGGTAATGTGTGGAGAGGTGAATCAGTTTGTGAGTTTTGTATCTTGCATTATTGTTATTTTGTGTGTGTGTGTGTGTGTGTGTGTGTGTGTGTGTGTGTGTGTGTGTGTGTGTTAACACCATTGACGATTAGCTGTAAATATTTTGCATGTGTTCCATTTGTTTTCCATGTGCGATCTTTTGTTTTTGGTGTTGGTGCTGCCCGATGTCATTTGTATCTTGGCAGACCTGTACAGCCGAGATGCAGCTTCTTGCAATGATTGCCTTTGACTGAACCGTGTCTACCTGCAATGTTCCTGTTATTTTAGCGTGGGCCAGGGCTGGATTTTTTTTTTTTTTTTTTTTTTTTTTCATGCACTGACATTCAGTGCTGAGAGATGTCACATTCCACATGGTTATTAACTGACGATTGAGCAACAAACTGTCTGTTCTTGAGTCAGTCTGTATCCTCTCCAGCAGATTTTAAGTAAGCTTCACCATATATTGTCTTGGTATTATTATTAATTTTCTTTGCACTTTTTTTTTTCTTAGATCTTGGTGATATTATACAAGAAGGTACCCTACGGTAACCCAAGTACTTGGTCAAAATTTAAATGGCCTTGACCTATTTTTTAAGGTCGTATACTGATTTTTGGGGCAAAAATTGCTTATTTGAAACTGATATATCTCAGAAGCATATTGAGATACAGCTATTTGGTTGAAAATCATTTGGTAAAAACATTTACTGAGAATTTTGGCTGAATACTTTGCTATTTAGTCCAGTGGATAGCACTAAATTCAAATCTGCTCAGGTTTATCTTGTAACACTTTGTAGAGAAAAACACAAAAGCAATAAAGCTGTAACATTACAGAAATATAGCCATGGTCCCTCTCTGTATCTGAAAGGAGTATGGTTACAGTTAAGCATACATTTAACTAGTAAAGACAGTCAATACCACAGATAGTTATGACGAAGCTTCCTTATTGTGGATACAAAATAAGTAAATAGGAAGCTAGTACTCATCATTCTTCATTACTGGAACAATGAAAGTTTTGAGTGGTATATATTTTATCTCATTTTATTATGGCGATGTAGTAAGCAAGAATTGTTGCCAGCTATATACAGACTACATGCTTAACGACACTTCAGCGGGAGTGAAATACTAGCTAAATTATTGTTTATTGCTTAAGTTTTACATGTATATCAGATTATTCTGAGACCCTGTAGAAGTATAAAGATCAGTTTATTTACAGTTATATTAAGCATTTTTACAGATATATGAACATAAGGTATACTGGAATGTGAAAATAATGCATATTGAAAATTAAAAGTAATGCAGGAGGTTGCCTGAAGGGTAGCCTCCTTTGTATCTGAGAATTACACAAAATATGAGCACAATGCACAGTATGTGTAAATTCAAGTACAGTGCTTTATACCGATAAGTGTCTACATGAATATGTGTAGGTGAAGGTTGTCAGTGTGTCAGGTGTCCGGGAAGGCAGCCGAAGCGCGAGTCTTCTCGGACGTCAGCACAGATCAGAAATTTTTATATTTAAGGTCCCAGTGGCAGAGGAAGGAGCTGGAGAAGGCACCAACGACCGAGTTATTCGTTCAAATACTGCAGAGTGTGTACTCATGATCGAGCTAGGAACAAGTGTTTCCCGAACTCCCGAAGTATCTAGCAGAACACAAGCCTGGAGAAGATGATCAACAAAAATGCTCTTAGATGAGTTAGCACTGAGCTGGGCTGTCCTGTGATACGAGGTGGTGCCCTGAGATCGACTAGTTCTAAGATGAGCTAGCTTCTGAAACGAGGCAGTTTGCGGAGAACTGAGTCAGCAACCAAGAAGCATGAAAAAGTCACTATGGGTGTAGCTGGTTGTGACTAGCTAGGATCTGGAATCTCCAGATATGAGAGCGCGATGTTCAAAAGGTGTGCCTCTTCTGGTTTCTATGTGGTCTGACGGTTTTTGTGTTCTCTGCATCGATGCTAGTATCATCATTGTCACTGGATGAGATGGAGTCAGTTAAGCTGTCGCCCTTGGAGATGCAGGTGTCAAAATAAGAGCTCTTGTGGATTCAAGGTGAAGTGAGGCCACATCGGCTGTCCTTGTTTCGTTTGAGTTCTTTTCTGGAATCTGGGCAGCAGGGAAAAACGGATTCTGCTTGGCTATACTGCAGGATAATTCGTGAAAATTTGGCAGTGATATCTACAGAAGTTCCTTGGCTGGTCCCATGACTTTTACCTGGCTTCGGGGATTGCATGAAACTGAGTCTTTCTTCTGCATCACAAAATCATGCATCATCTTTATTTGGCAACAATAATGTAGTGTAGATGAAATCATTAACTTCGTATAGGATGAAGCCGTGTTGACAAGAGGAAGTTAGTGAACAACACTAAGCAACACATAAGAACAATTTCTTCCAAATATGATTCCACACTTCGATCTTGCTAAACTTTCTACAGCGAGCGCGGTGAGTCACATATAGTACACTTATCTCTGTGTCGAGTCACAAACGTCATTCTACAGCATCGCAGTGGACACTGGCGTGACGTGGCTGCGGCTGCTCGTGCAATATCATTTATCACTAAAATAATTACGGGACTGCACATCTCTATTATTTAGAAAGAACTGATGTGACCGTCTGGCCTTGACAAGCTGAAGAGAAAGGATGAGTGCTGAGAGGTAAATAAAACTCACCAGATCTATATCCAACATATAATTCCTGTGTTTTCCTTTAAGGTATGCATATTTTGTTTTACTCTTTCTACAATAAAGAAAATAAAAAATTTTTGTGAGTAAATAATGAGCGGATTTCACTATGAACTCCTCCTTGAGCCGAGAAATTCAAAGACTCATGATCGCTTGTGAAACTGATTTTTAAAACTATGACTCATAATCACTGGAATGTTGTGCTAAGGGAAATGCGAAAAACAATGTTCTTAACCCTTTCAGGTCTCCTGGCCACTATAGTGGCTTTCTCGGTAGAGGTCTCCTAGCCACTCCCGTGGCAGCATATTTAGGCATGAATGAAAATTGTTGCATGAGGCTGGTTAACGAAATAAGGATACGAGCCGCTCCCCAGACCCCTGTGCTTCTACAAGGTATGCGCAGGTCACAATATTTTAGTTTAATCAGTCTGGGAAGAGCTAATCATGGTGGGGGGTTGGGTTGCACATATTGGTTTTATTATACTGTTGATCTGGCAATATTTTTTACCATTTTGTAATCAAACAATTCATTTAGCAAAAGAATATTGTTTGCAATATATTTTTACTGCTCTGGAGGATACATAGCTCTCACCTCCCTCCTCCCTTTCATATCCCTCTTCCTCCACTCCCTTACCTCCCACCGATTCCCCACCTCTCTACCTCCCACCCTTCCACCCTCCACTCTCCCTCCAATCCCCCACCCCCTACTTCCTCCACCCTCCTACCTCCCACCGATCCCCCACCCCTCTCCCTCCCACCCTCCACTCTCCCTCTAATCCCCCACCCCCTGCCTCCCACCTACGCACATAGCAGGGGCGTCACAGGCAAGCAAGAGATCTCCGCATTGTATGTCTCAATATTTTTTCATTCCCTGGGTGTTAGAGTGTCTGATTGAGGGAAAATAATTACAGATTTATGATTTTAGGTTTCTAAGGTTGTTTCTGTAGCCTTTTATACACGTACCATGCATTTATTTGTTACCAGGCGGACACACATGTGCAGTGAGTGTTGCCTTTTTCATTGACAAATGATTGTTAGTGTCTCCATACTTTTTTCTGATTTATATTTCATGAGATTCTCACATTTCCTGGTTATACTTATAACACCGTCAATTTTGAGAAATAATTAATATTTAATGACTGTCTCTACTGCTGCCTGTAAGTACACAGGATGATAGAGTTAGCAACAATAAAATAAACATACGTACATACAAAAGGCAAGCTCGTAGGCTTACCCCAATGTCGTCATCCGCAGCCTTTGACAGTACTAAGAAAAATAAGAGCAAAGTAAAATAATCAGTAGTAATTAGTAAGTGATAGTTTTAAATGGATCTTGTAACTGTCTGGTTTGTTTTTTGTAAAGAAAACATCTCAAGAATCATTCACAAATCACATGAGATACAATGTACATATATTAGTGCACTGTTTTTTATGGAAAAACATGGAAACTAACAGTGTAATCATGTTGCCTACGCACAAAGAAATCATCTACCCACCGAGACGACAGTACTCTTACGCTACCACACACCACTTGCTATGCAACTTCCCATCAAATTTGCAACACTTGTATAGTGAGTAGAACTCTAATGTTTTATAGGCAGTAAGATGAAAGTGGATGAGGAGTTTGGGAGGAATCTGAGTGTGAAATGGAGGGAGAGTAAGAAATTGTTTTGGAAGGAGGTAAAGAAAGTAATGCAGTGTGATAGGGGAAATAGTAGGGGAGTGAAAGATAGGAATAATAGATTGTTGGTGGAGAAGAGAGAGAAACTGAGGAGATGGAAGGAGCACTTTGAGGATTTGTTGAATGTGGAGAGTGAGAGCAATGCGAGTATAAGTGGTTGGGGAGTGGCTGGGAGAAGAAGAGATGAAAGGAGGGAGGAAGAGATCAGTAGGGCGGAAGTAGTGGAAGCGATGAAGAATATTAAGTTGGGAAAGGCCCCAGGAATTGATGGAGTGTGTGGTGAAATGCTTAGGTATGTGTTGTGGAGTGGATATGGAAGCTGTGTAGATTGGCTTGGGAAGAGGGAAGGGTTCCAGAGGACTGGAAATCAGGTATAATTGTTCCTTTATACAAAGGAAAAGGAGAGAGAGAAGTATGTGGTAACCATAGGGGTATTTGCCTACTTAGTGTGACTGGTAAAATATAAGGTAGAATACTCATTGATAGGGTTAGGCATATGACAGAGGAGCTAGTTGGAGAAGAACAAAGGGGATTTAGGAAGGGAAAAGGGTGTGTAGATCAGATATTTGCTCTAAGATGTTTAGTGGAGAAGTATCTAGAGAAGAGAAGGAAAGTGTATGCTGCCTCCATGGACTTGGAGAAAGCTTATGACAGAATAGATAGGCAAGGTATGTGGAAGGTATTAAGAATATATGGAGTGGAGGGGAAATTGTTGAGTGCTGTGAAGAGTATGTACGAGGGAGCTAGGGTTACGGTGCGAGTGGATGGTGAGCTGAGTGAGTTCTTTTATCTCAATGTGGGACTGAAACAGGGTTGTGTGATGTCTCCATGGCTGTTTAATATATACATGAATGGGGTTGTAAAGGAGGTGCAGGGTAGGGCAGTGGATGTGGGGGTGGCTCTAATGAATGAGGGTGAGATTTGGAAGCTTCCGGTGTTGCTGTTTGCTGATGATACAGTACTGTTGCGTGAAGATGAATGGGAGTTGCAAGGTTTGGTGAATGAATTTGAGACAGTGTGTAGGAGGAGGAATCTGAAAGTTAATGTAAACAAAAGTAAAGTTATGGTGTTTGAGAGGAATGAAGTCTCAGAGTGTGCAGTGAGGTTGGATGGTGAGGATATGGAGAATGTGAGTGCCTTCAAGTACTTGGGTAGTGTGATGAGTAAGGATGGAACTTTGGGGGATGAAGTGCGTGAAAGGGTACAACAGGGAAGGAAGGTTGTTGGTACACTGAAAGCAGTGATGAGAAATAGGGAGGTGAGTATGGAAGTTAAGAAGTCACCGCATGATAGTATTGTGATCCCTACCCTGACGTAGGGATGGACCTTGCAAGAGGGAAACAAGTCAAGAGTGAGAGCAGTGGAAATGAGTTACTTGAGAGGAGCATGTGGAGTGACATAGAGGGAACGAATGAAGAAGTGAAGGAACGCTGTGGGGTGGATGTGGATGTGGTTGAGAAGATTAGAAGAAGTACACTGAGGTGGTTTGGACATGTGAAGAGAATGGAGAATGAAAGACTGACTAAGAGGGTGTATGTAGGTGAGGTGGAGGGAGGGAGAGGGAGAGGTAGACCGAGGATGAGGTGGAGGGATGGAGTTGAGAGGTATATGAGGGAGGGGGGGGTGAGTTGGGGGGAGGGTAGTCAAATGGTGGGTGACAGAGCGACTTGGAGGCGTTTTGTCTGCGGCCACCCTTTGCGGGATTAGGGCGTCGGGCTATAGATAGATAGATAGATGGTATTACTTCCTTGTGCATGAATATGATATTTTTTTCTTTATTTGCAAACCTTGACTTAAAAAAAAAAAAAAAATGCGTCTCTCAAACGTGACCTTGGGACCTATTTGAGACCTGATAGGGTTAAACGTCATAGAGTAAGCATCCCTCAAGTTATTCACTTATTATAAATGTGACGAAGAAGAAAAATATGTCAGTTTATTACAACAGTGACTGGTAAAGATCATTTACACTGCCATAAAAACAGTGAGTCCACCCCGGGAGTTCTAAAAAGAATGAAGTTTACCATATTGGATACGAGCGTGAGAACGCAACGAGTTAAGCGAGCAAGCGTATCGAAGCGATGTTTATGTTCAGCTAAGAAATGAGAGGCCCGACCCGAACCGACCGCGATGGTTTTCAGAGGCTAATAACTTTTCTACTATGTGAGATAGAAAAGAGATTCTCTCAGCAGGTAGTAGAAACATTCAATATACCGGTATTATGTTTTTATCTGTATATTTAATCATGAGACCAAAGAAACCCCTTGAAATCCCAGCTTTCCAAGAAAATGTACCAAGGGCTTCAATTGACAAGCTTCACTATGAAATCGACTTAAAGCACTATGAAAGTGACACATGAAATGTATGATTTGTTTTTTACTATTTATATGTCGATTTTGTGTGTGTGTGTGTGTGTGTGTGTGTGTGTGTGTGTGTGTGTGTGTGTGTGTGTGTGTGTGTGTGTGTGTGAGAAAAACGTGAGAAAGAAAATACCTCAGCTCAACTATTCTTCTGTTGTTGTTCAACAATGTCATCGAAAATGGTAAAAGTATAAACCAAGATGAAATTATATTGATAGGCTTATGTACAAGCATACAAGCATTCGGTCGGTCGTTACACACTCACAAAGAGCACTTAACTGGTATTGGTGTTGCATGTTCACCTATAGTAATATATATCCATCTTTGTCAGAGTAGAAAGCCAGGCAATCAGCATCCATAGGTAATGAAACATTAAATATGTTCAAGCATCAACTGTTATAGACGTTTTTCAGCCTGACATTTCGTATCGCAGGCTTTGCGAAAATAATCTGTTATGGCCTCGTCTTCCCAAACACTTTTGGTTGTGAGAAACAGGCTGGCCTCTGGCATATAGACATGGACAGGTAACAATTGCCCACGTTATAATACTGATATATGAACTCTTGGTTTCTCAAGTAATATCCACCAAGCATATATATACTGCATATACATATATATATATAGAGAGAGAGAGATACATTGGCTGTATCGTCCCCGTTTCGGTTAGGATAGACCGGTCCTGCAGTGGATACTCAAAAGGCTGATGAGATGAGATGATTATCTATCTATCTATCTGTCTACACACACACACACACACACACACACACACACACATATATATATATATATATATATATATATATATATATATATATATATATATATATATATATATTGCCAGATGCCTCAATCCCTTATACGAGGTGGCCACAATCAAATCTCCACGTCTACCTGTCCCCCGCCATCTCCCGGCTCTGCTCCCAATTCACACACCCCTCTCTCATATACCTCTCCACTCCATCCCTCCATCTCATCCTTGGCCTTCCCTTCCCTCTTTCCCCCTCCACCTCACTCACATACACTCTCCTCGTCAGTCTCTCACTCTCCATCCTCTCCACATGGCCAAACCACCTCAGTGTGTTTCTCCTAACGCTTCATATCACTTCGACATCCACACGATGACGCTCCTTCACATCCTCATTTGTCAGTCTGTCTCTCCATGTGACTCCACAGGCTCCTCTCAAATAACTCATTTCCATTGCTGTCACTCTTGACTTGTGTCTCTCCAACAAAGTTCAAGCTTCACTTTCATACGTTGGAGTTGGTATCACAATACTGTCATGTAATAACTTTTTCACTTCCATGCTCACTTCCCTGTTTCTTATCACTGCCTTCAAGGAACCAGCAACCTTTCATCCTTGTTGTACCTTTTCAAGCACTTCACCCTCCAAACTTCCATCCTTACTCATCACACTACCCAAGTACTTAAACGTACTCACATTTTCCATTTCCTCATCATCCAACCTCGCTGTACATTCACTGACTTCACCTCTCTCGAAGACCATAACTTTACTCTTCCCTACATTCACCTTTAGATTCCGTTTCTTATGCACTTTCCCAAACTCATCCACCAAGCCTTGCAGCTCCCCTACGTCTTCACTTAACAACTCAGTATCATCTGCAAACAACAGTACAGGGAGTTCCCACACATTGCCCTCTCTCTTTAGGGCCACTCCAACCTCCATTGCCCTACCTTGTATCTCTTTTATAACCCCATCCATATACAGATTGATCAACCATGGAGATATGACACATCCCTGTTTCAACCCAACCTTCAAATAGAAAAACTCACTCAGTTCACTATTCACACACACTGCAGCCTTAGCACCCTCATACAAAATCTTCACTGCATTCAACAACTTCCCATTTACTCCATGTATTCTTAATACATTCCACAATCCTTGTCCATCCACCCTGTCACATGCTTTATCCAAATCCATATAGGCTGCATACAACTTCGTTACCTTCTATAGAAACTTTTCCACTAAATATCTAAGAATGAATATCTGATCAACACAACTTCTTCCCTTCCTAAAGCCTCCCTGTTCTTCTCCAAATAATTCCTCTTTTATTTTCCTAACTCCGTCAATAAGTATCCTACGGTATACTTTTCCTATGACACTAAGAAGACAAATGCCCCTATGATTACCAAACACTTCTTTTTCCCCTTTCTCTTTTTACAAAGGAATAATTATACCTGACTTCCAATCATCCGGGACTTTACCTTCCTCCCAGGCCAGTCTGCACATCTTCCACATCCATTCTGCCACTATCTCTCCCCTATGCCGCAGCGTTTCACCACACACTCCATCAATTCCTGGGGCTTTCCCTATTTTGATTTTCTTCATTGCTTCCACAACTTCCATCCTACTGATTTCTTCCTGTCTTCTCACCTCCCTCCTTCTCCCATCCATTCCCCAGCCACTTATACTCACATTACTTTCATTCTCTATGTTCAACAGTTCATTAAAGTGTTCTCTCCATCTGCTCATTTTTTCTCCCTTTACAACTAGTAATGTACCATTTTTATGTTTCACTCCTCTAATAACTTCATTTCCACCCTGTCTGACTTTCATTATTTCTTTCCAGAACATTTTCTTACATTCCGTCCACTTGACACTCACATTCCTTCCAAATATATATATATATATATATATATATATATATATATATATATATATAGGCTATGTATATGTATATATGTATACGTATATATGTATATGCATGTATGTATATGATCTCTTATGTCACCCACAATCCCATCCACTCATACACAGATGACTCAACACTGCATAGTTCATTCACACTCAGACACACATTTACAAAGTCTGATATCTCTACCTTTCAACTCAGTACAGCCATCTTCATAAATCAAGACCTATCTACGATTAGTGAATGGGGACAAAACATCCTTGTCTCTTTTAATGCTAGTAAAGCTTGTTACATAGCCTATGATTTCATCATCCTTTGTGTAATTTTAACGCACAGTTGCTGCATGTTTGATCACGAGCGTGTTCTGCCTCAGTCCCCCCCTTCTACCGTTATAGTAGAGTAAGTCGTTCTCTCTGTTATACTTTGCGGGATTTTCAGCTCTCTGTCCCCATCGCTTCATTTGCGCGTCCCTCTTACAAGTTGTATCAGGCTCTGCTGGCCCCTATATAATGAGCTCAATCTCTGCATCATTGCCACTTAGATCTGCTCCTCATTTTGTTCACATCTCTGTCCTCCCCTGTACAGATATTATTATTGTGAGTGCTCAAGAAATCTCCAAACATCTAGCAGCTGTGTGTAATTTGAGTATAACTGTTGTTGCATTTTTTTTCTTGTACTGTATAGCATAAGTTTAATTTGTAGGCCTAGTGACGTTTTTGTAATTCATGTAGGGTTCCTTATGTCAGTCATTTTTGATAATAGTTTGTATCTGTAATAATTTATCTGGCATTCACTGAGTATTATCTGGTATCTCATTTTATCAGGGCTGACTTAGATAAATTTACTCTTGCTAATTTCGTGTTGATAGAGGCTATTGCAGTTAACCATATATTTAACCTGTTTATTTGCCATTACATTATCCTTATGAGTCCTGAATGTTTTGTTGTTAGTTTAAGCATTAAACTTTAACTTGTAATTTTACCTAACTCTTTTGTTTTGAACCTGGAACTTTACGGGACAGTAGTGATTTTTAGTATTCTCACTTTAAGTGTACATTATCTTTCTCTGTTCCGTAACATAAATTTGGCGACCTCATATCAGGATATTCAGGATATTATCATAAGGATATTGCTTGATATTTTGTGACTGTTTCTTATTAATTATGTCTACTATTACTACACTTGATGAAGCCAAGGACTTTTTGTCAAATGTGCAAACAGTGTGTGATATAGAAAACAGAACAAAGAATGAACTTAAGATTGTTGCTCAACAATTGGGATTTGTTGTTCGCTCTCATCAGTCTAAAGATCAGATTGTTGCCATGATTAATGAAAGCTTGTTTAATGTAACTCCTCCAAATGAGCAAACGCAGATTGAATTAGCTAAGTTACAGCTAGCCCTGCAGGAGGCTCGTGTTAATGAGGCAAATGCTCATATTCAAGAGGCAGAGGTACAGGCTCAGGCACAAATTGAACTTGCCAGGATTCAGGCAGACCATGAGTATCGCATGAAACAAGGTGGAACTGGATCATCTTGCTCTGATGATTTTGATGTGGCTAAAAATGTTAAACTTGTCCCTCCTTTTAATGAATCTGATTTAACAAAGTATTTTCAGTTGTTTGAGAGGGTAGCTACAGGTTTTAATTGGCCTAAGGAGTATTGGCCAGTACTCCTTCAAACTGTTCTCACCGGTAAAGCTCAAGTAACTTATGCATCTTTGCCTCAGGATCAGTCTGATAATTATGATGTAGTTAAGAGCTTGATTCTTAAGGCCTATGAGCTTGTTCCTGAAGCTTATAGAGTAAAATTTAGGACAACTTACAAGCAAGATAAGCAATCCCATGTTGAGTATGCAAAAATCAAAGAAGATCTGTTAGAGCAGTGGTTAAATTCTAAGAATGTGGATTCTGATTTTGATAAATTTAAGCAGATGATTTTGCTGGAGGACTTCAAAAAGGTGTATTTATAAAGATGTAAGCCTATATCTTGATGAGAAAAGAATAGATAATTTGTCTGATGCTGCAGTTTTAGCTGATGAATATGTTCTCACTCACAAGAGATATTTTAGAGGAAAAAGGAAAGCTGAGAGTAAGTACGTTGCCTCTACTCAGAGTACAGGTAACAGGAAAGAGAATAAAGATGATGTTTCTCAGGAAGTAAATACCAGCTTCACCTCTAGATTTCAGAAAAGTAAATGTACTTATTGTAGTAAGCTTGGTCATACTACGGAGAGATGTTTCAGGAGACAGCGTGATGTGAACAAAAAGGAGTCTTTAAATATTCAGTCAATTGGTCTAGTGTCCACTCTTGAGAGTTCCCAGAATTCTTTAACTGAGTTAACTGAACCTGCTTTGAGGGGTAACTTAAATTCTCATGATGGAGCTCCTCTTTTGAGCAGTAACGTGGGTGACACTCTCAAGAGTTCATGTGCTAATTTCCTGTCTGATGGTTTTGTCAGTCCTTTGGACAGTAATGACAGGAAATCAGTTCAAATATATCGTGATACAGGTGCTTGCCAATCCCTTATGCTGACCAGTGTTCTAGGCTCTAATGTTAATTCCTCTGATGAAACTGTAATCTTACAAGGTGTAGGGAATAATTACTTCTCTGTCCCTCTGTGCAGAGTGAATTTAGAGTCTGGTTTTGTTAATGGTTCTGTTATGGTTGGGTTGGTTGAGACACTCCCAATGTTAGGTGTAACTTTCTTACTTGGAAATGATATTGGTGGAAGTCAAGTGTGTCCAGCTCCTCAGTTGTCTAGTGAGCCAGTGGCTGTGTCCCAGGATTGTGATGTCCCTGATGTGTTCCCTGCATGTGCTGTCACTAGGGCTAAGTCTAAAGTTACTGGTGATTTAGAGGATAATGATGATGATGATGTTATCCTAGCTGACACTTTTCTTGCTAATTTGGACCACTCACCAGATGAGGCAGTACCCCGTAGTGTTGATAATTTGTCTCGTCAAGAGTTGGTTGAGTTGCAGGTTGCTGACCCTGAGTTGAAAGGTCTAGCTAACTCTGCTTACAGTGAAGAAGAGTCAGCCGGTGCTTCTACTTGTTATTATGTAAAGTCAGGAGTACTTATGAGGAAGTGGAGACCCCCAACAGCATCAGCCGACTGTGAATGGGAGGTTGTACATCAAGTTGTCATCCCTCGTGTTTGTAGGCAGGATATCATTCGAGTGGCTCATGATTCCAGTTTGGCAGGACACCTTGGCGTGAGGAAGACTGTGGCACGCATTTTGAAACACTTCTACTGGCCAGGTATCTTCAGGGATGTTTCCTGGTATTGTAAGTCTTGTCACACCTGTCAAGTTGTGGGGAAGTGTAATCAGACCGAAAAGGTTGCACCTCTAGTTCCCATTCCTCCTTTTGAGGCGCCTTTCACCCGTGTGTTTGTGGATATTGTGGGCCCTCTTCCTAAGACTTCTTCAGGATTTTCTTATGTGTTGACCATGATTGATATGGCTACTCGTTATCCTGAAGCCATTCCACTTAGAAACATCTCAGCAAAGAACGTGGTTAAGGAAATGCTAGGGTTCTTCACAAAGTTTGGTCTGCCCAAGGAGGTACAGTCAGACCGGGGAAGTAATTTCATGTCAAATGTTTTCAAGCAGTCTCTGAAAGAGTTGGGCATCACCCAGATCACGTCTTCAGCTTACCATCCCCAGACCCAAGGAGCGTTGGAGAGATATCATCAAACACTCAAATCGATGCTCAAGAAATACTGTTTGGAACATCAGAAAGACTGGGATAAAGGTCTTCCATTCGTTGTGTTTGCTGCAAGAGAATCTCCAAATGAATCACTGGGCTTCTCACCTTTTGAACTACTGTTTGGCCATGAAGTAAGAGGACCCCTTAAGTTACTCAAGGAATGCTGGCTGTCGGAGGAAGATGACGTCAACCTGCTGGAGTATGTGATGAAGTTCAAAGAACGGCTGTCCACTGCTTTACAGCTGGCGAGAGAGAATTTAGGAGCTGCTCAGGAGAAGATGAAGACTTGGTATGATAAGAAGTCCAGGTTACGCCACTTTCAGCCAGAAGATCAGGTTTTGATTCTGCTACCAGTTCATGGTCAACCTCTTCAAGCCAAGTTTAGTGGCCCTTATTTCGTGGAGAAGAAACTCAGTGATGTCAACTATGTCATCGCCACACCAGATCGTAGAAAGAGCAAGCAACTATGTCACATCAACATGCTAAAGTTATATCACAGGCGGGACGAAAATAATCCAGTCTGCACTGTAGCTGTTCCACCCGAGTCTGCAAGTGAAGCTCTCCCATGCAGTATGAGCCTGAGTGATAGTTTGGGGAAGAATCCTGATATCATGAATGATCTCCAGACTAAGCTTCCTCATCTACCTCCCAAGGAAAGGCAGGAGTTTTCGGCATTACTGCAGGAGTACCCGCAAGTGTTCCGTGCTACTCCAGGAAGAACCACTGTGTTGATGCATGATGTCGATGTTGGAGACGCAAAGCCAATTAAATTGCCTCCTTACCATGTGAACCCAGTGAAAGTTCCTCTCATCCAGAAGGAGCTTGGCTACCTGTTGGACCACAAGATGATTGAGCCCTGTCAGAGCGAGTGGAGTTCTCCTGTCACTCTAGTCCCTAAGCCAGGTGGGTCACAGAGGCTTTGCATCGACTACAGACGTGTTAATCAGATAACTAAAACAGACACTTACCCTCTCCCTCGTGTGGAAGATTGCATAGACAAGATCGGAAAGGCTAGGTACATAAGTAAGTTTGATTTGTTAAAGGGATACTGGCAAGTACCTATGACTGAACGTGCTAGGGAGATCTCATGTTTTGTAACACTAGGAAAGGCTTTTGCCTGTTCTGTAATGCCGTATGGTATGAAGAATGCACCAGCCACATTTCAGAAGCTCATGAATGTTGTAACAGAGGGTTTGGCAGGGTGTGTTGTTTATATTGATGATGTATTAATCTTCAGTGACAACTGGAAAGATCACCTATGCCATGTCAGTAAATTTCTTGACCGTTTAGTTCATGCTAATCTTGTAGCTAATTTATCAAAGTGTGAGTTTGGTCAAGCTAAAGTTCAGTACCTTGGGTATGTAATTGGTGATGGACATGTTGCACCACCAGGAGCTAAGGTTCAGGTTATAAGTGATCTTCCCAGACCTTAAAGTAGGAAAGAGCTACAAAGATTTTTGGGAATGGTAGGTTATTACAGGAGATTTGTTCTTAACTTTTCTATTCTTGTATCACCACTTACAGACCTACTGAAAAAGGGAGTTGAATTTGTCTGGACCGATAACTGTGAATCCTGTTTCAACAAACTTAAAGCTATTCTATTAAGTCAGCCAGTGCTCGCTACTCCAAATTTTGCTAAGCCTTTTAAGATGGCTGTTGATGCAAGTGATACAGGAGCTGGGGCTGTTTTGCTGCAAGAGGATGATCAGGGTATTGAACATCCTGTATCTTATTACAGTAAGAAGTTCACTCCACCTCAAAAGAACTACTCCACTATTGAGAAAGAGCTTTTGGCCTTGATTTTGGGTTTACAGCAGTTTTCATTTTATTTGTGTTCTGGTTTTGACCCCATAGTCATTTATACCGATCATAACCCACTGAAATTCCTTAGTAAGCTTAAAGATAAAAATCAGAGATTGACAAGATGGAGTCTACTTCTTCAGGAGTATTCATTAGACATACAACATGTCAAGGGGAAAGAAAATGTTATTGCAGATTGCTTATCTAGACTTTAGACAGATTGTTTTAGAGTAATAAGAAATTTCCTTTGTAAATTTCTTTTTCTTTGTGGGGAGGTGTTATATAGCCTATCATTTCATCATCCTTTGTGTAATTTTAACGCACAGTTGCTGCATGTTTGATCACGAGCGTGTTCTGCCTCAGTCCCCCCCTTCTACCGTTATAG
>NC_137053.1:34869226-34909226 GCF_032717465.1 Coenobita brevimanus | reverse complement strand
GTATCAGCAACCATTCCCATCATCGACCTCTCTACGAGCACGTAATCAATCAGGCTTCTTTCAAAACGATCCCCATTTCCTCAATACCATGTATATTTATGTGCATCTTTGTGTTTGGAATACGAGTTACAATGCACAATCTCCTTTCCTGACATATATCCTTTAGTCGTTTCCCATTATCATTTTCTCCTGGTACTCCATAGCAACCCATTATGTCATTCTCAGGACCAGTTCCTACTCTTCCATTCATATCCCCCATTATGATCACTTTATACCTCCTGGTCATTTCTCACACTACTTCATCCAGCTCATCCCGAAACCTGTCATTCTATCTTTCACTCCTCTCCTCACAGGGTGCATGTGCTACGATCACTGCCACTTTCACCTTCTCATAGTTGAACTTGACATACATACACCTCGGGCTGACACATTTGTAGTCTCTCATTCCACTCTGCCACACCTCATTTATCAACAAAGCAACGCCTTCCTTGCATCTTCCACGCCCATTCAGTCCGATTATACACATTTCACACCCTCCCACTCCTCCACTTCACACCCTTTCATCTTCGTTTCACACAGTACCGTCACGGCATATCTCACACTCTTGAACACATTCACTACTTCTACCCTCTTTCTCTCCTCATTCATACCTCTCACATTCCACATAGCCATTCAAATCTGCCCAATTGGTTGGGGCCCTGGGCAGGTATCGGGCCCTCCGAGGCTCTCTGAAACGACTGCCATGATTAAGTGGTTTTGGATAAGGGAATCTGGAGAACACTTAACCTTGCCAGAAACCTCGGTTATATGGTTACCACCCACCGTTGTAAATGATTTCCTGAGTATAGGAAACCATTTGGCTTGTTACTCAGTGTAGAGATCACGTGGCATCTCTTCATTGTATATACATATATATACTGATATACTGTATATATATATATATATATATATATATATATATATATATATGTATATATGTATGTTTATATATATGTATATATATATATAGTTATGTATGTCTATATATATATATATATATATATATATATATATGTATGTATGTATATGTATATATATATATATATATATATATATATATATATATATATATATATATATATATATATGTATATATATATATATATATATATATATATATATATATATATATATATATATATGTATGTATGTATATATATATATATATATATATATATATATATATATATATATATATATATATATATATATATATATATATATATATATATATATATATATATATATATATATATATATATATATATATATATATATATATATATGTATATATATATATATATATATATATATATATATATATATATATATATATATATATATATATATATATATATATATATTGCCAGACGCCTCAATCCCGTTTGGGGTGGCCACAAACAAATCGCCTCCACGTCGTCCTGTCCCAAGCCATTTCACTGCCCTGCTCCCAACTCACACCCCTCTCTCTCATATACCTCTCCACCCCATCCCTCCATCTCATCCTCGGCCTCCCCCTCCCTCTTCCCCCCTCCACCTCACTCACATACACTCTCTTCGTCAGTCGTTCACCCTCCATCCTCTCCACATGGCCAAACCACCTCAGTGTGTTCCTCATAACACTTCCTATCACATCCACATCCACACCACAACGCTCCTTTATATCCTCATTCGTCAGCCTGTCTCTCCATGTGACTCCACAAGCTCCTCTTAAATAACTCATTTCCACTGCTCTCACTCTTGACTTGTGTCCTTCCAACAACGTCCAAGCTTCACTTCCATACGATAGAGTTGGTATCACAATACTGTCATGTAGTAACTTTTTCACTTCCATGCTCACTTCCCTGTTTCTTTTCACTGCTTTCAAAGAACCGGCAACCTTTCTTCCCTGCTGTACCCTTTCAAGCACTTCACCTCCAAACCTCCATCCTTACTCATCACACTACCCAAGTACTTAAAAGTACTCACATTTTCCAATTCCTCACCATCCAACCTCGCTGTACATTCACTGACTTCACCTCTCTCATAGACCATCACTTTACTCTTCCCTACATTCACCTTTAGATTCCGTTTCTTGCACACTCTCCCAAACTCACCCACCAAGCCTTGCAGCTCCCCTTCGTCTTCACTCAACAACACAGTATCATCTGTAAACAGCAGTACAGGGAGTTTCCAAACACTATCCTCTCTCACCAGGGCCACTCCAACATCCACTACCCTACCTTGTACCTCTTTTAATACCCCATCCATGAACAGATTGAACAACCATGGAGACATGACACATCTCCGTTTCAACCCAACCTTCAAAGAGAAAAATTCACTTAGTTCACCATCCACACGCACTGCAGACTTAGCACCATCATACATACTCTTCACAGCATTCAACAACTTTCCATCTACTCCATATATTGTTAATACTTTCCATAATCCTTGTCTATCCACCCTGTCATATGCTTTCTTCAAATCCATGAAAGCTGCATACAACTTCTTTCCCTTCTCTAGAAACTTTTCCACTAAAGATCTAAGAATGAATATCTGATCTATACAACCTCTTTCCTTCCTAAAGCCCCCCTGTTCTCCAACTAATTCCTCTGTTCTTTCTCTAACTCTGTCAATAAGTATCCTACCATACACTTTTCCTATTATACTAAAAAGACAAATGCCCCTATGATTACCACACACTTCTTTTTCCCCTTTTCCTTTGTACAAGGGAATAATTATATCTGACTTCCAATCCTCCGTGACTCTACCTTCCTCCCAGGCCAATCTGCACATCTTCCACATCCATTCTACTACTATCTCTCCCCCATGCTACAGCATTTCACCACACACTTCATCAATTCCTGGGGCTTTCCCCAATTTGACTTTCTTTATTGCTTCCACAACTTCTATCCTACAGATTTATTCCTGTCTTCTCACCTCCCTCCTTTTCCCAGCCATTTCCCAGCCACTTATACTCGCATTACTTCCATCCTGTATGTTCAACAATTCCTTAAAGTGTTCTCTCCATCTGCTCACTTTTTCTCCCTTTTCCACTAGTAATCTACCATTTTTATCTTTGACTCCCCTGCTAACCTCACTTCCACCCTGTCTTACTCTCTCTACCTCTTTCCAGAATATTTTCTTACAGTTCCTCCACTTTACACTCAAATTCCTTCCAAATTCCTCATCCACTCTCTTCTTACTCTCTCTTACTAATCTTTTCACCTCTCTCTTTCTTTCTACATATAACTCTCTCTCCCGCCTCTCAACTTCCACGCCCCTATTTCTCATCCATTCATTGTATGCTATCTTCTTTTGTGCCACAGCCTGTCTCACCTCTTCAGTCCACCACGCTGTTCCTTGCACCCCCCTCCGTCTTCTCTTCCTCCCACACACCACATCACATGCTGCACATATTTCTTCTGTAAATATCCTGCACACACCTTCCACGTCCCCCATCCGCTCCAATTCATATTTGCCCAATCCTTCCTCCACTTCTCTCTTATACTCTGTCTTTTTCTCATTCTCTTGTAACCTTTCCACTCTCCTTGCAACTACTCCTTCCTCTCGACTTTCCCTTCTTCTATTCCTTCATCTGACTTGTATCCTAATTCTGGCCACCACCAAGTAGTGGTCAGAAAGTCCACTCCCTCAACCTCTATAAGCTCTTGCATCCATTTCACATCTTCGCATCCTTTCATCCACACACACATAATCAATCTTTGCCTTCCTTTCATTCAGTTCACCACCCACCCTCCTCATCACTCGCCATATATACCTGTGGATCATTTTATGCCTGAAGAGGGTATTGGCTATCACCAACCCCCTCCCAGCACAAATGTCCACTAACGCACTGCCATTCTCATCTATCGCAGCAGGCACACCCCACTCACCAACTATTCCATCCACCTTCACATTCCCTACTTTACCATTCATATCACCGATCAAAAACACTCTCTCATTCCTTCCAAACTTTTCCATGCACACTTCCACATTTGCCCAGAACTCTTCTCTCACTCTGCTAGCACGATCTTGCGTTGGCACACACACACACACACACACACACACACACACACACACATATATATATATATATATATATATATATATATATATATATATATATATAGATAGATAGATAGATAGATAGATAGATATAGATATATTGTTACGGAACAGAGGAAACTGTCCCGCAAAGTTCCAGGTTCAAAACAAAGAGTTAGGTAAAATTACAAGTTAAAGTTTAATGCTCAAACTAACAACAAAACATTCAGGACTCATAAGGATAATGTAATGGCAAAAAACAGGTTAAAAATATAGTTAACTGCAATAGCCTCTATTAACACGAAATTAGCATGAGTAAATTTATCTAAGTCAGCCCTGATAAAATGACAATACACTGGATAATGCTCAGTTAATGCAAGATAAATTATTACAGATACAAACTATTATTAATAATTGGCTGACATAAAACCTTATATTAATCACAAAAACCCCACTAGGCCCAAGAATTAACACCTAATGCTACACAGTACAAGAAAAAATGCAATATCACTTATACTCAAATTACACAGCTGCTAGATGGCTGGAGACTTCCTGAGCACTCACAATAATAACAACTGTACAGGGGAGGACAGAGATGTGAACAAAATGAGGAGTAGATCTAAGTGGCAATTAATGTAGAGACTGAGCTCATTATATAGGGGCCGGCAGAGATTGATACAACTTGTAAGAAGGACGCGCAAATGAAGCCAGAGGGGACAAAGAGTTGACAATCCTGCTCTGAACAACAGAAAGAACGACTTACTCTACTATAAGGGAGGACGGAGGGAGTAAGGTAGAACACGCTCGTGATCAAACATGCAGCATACTGTACGTTAAAATTACACAAAGGATGATGAAATCTTAGGCTATGTAACACCTCCACACAAAGAAAAAAAGAAATTTACAAAGGAAATTTCTTATTACTCTAAAACAATCTGTCTAAAGTCTAGATAAGCAATCTGCAATAACATTTTCTTTCCCCTTGACATGTTGTATGTCTAATGAATACTCCTGAAGAAGTAGACTCCATCTTGTCAATCTCTGATTTTTATCTTTAAATTTACTAAGGAATTTCAGTGGGTTATGATCGGTATAAATGACTATGGGGTCAAAACCAGAACACAAATAAAATGAAAAATGCTGTAAACCCAAAATCAAGGCCAAAAGCTCTTTCTCAATAGTTGAGTAGTTCTTCTGAGGTGCAGTGAACTTCTTACTGTAATAAGATACAGGGTGTTCAATACCCTGATCATCCTCTTGCAGCAAAACAGCCCCAGCTCCTGTATCACTTGCGTCCAGCCATCTTAAAAGGCTTAACAAAATTTGGAGTACCGAGCACTGGCTGACTTAATAGGATAGCTTCAAGTGCTGAAAGAGGATTCACAGTTATCGGTCCAGAAAAATTTAACTCCCTTTTTCAGTAGGTCTGTAAGTGGTGATACAAGAATTGAAAAGTTAAGAACAAATCTCCTGTAATAACCAACAATTCCCAAAAATCTTTGTAGCTCTTTCCTACTTTTAGGTCTGGGAAGATCACTTATAACCTGAACCTTAGCTCCTGGTGGTGCAACATGTCCATCACCAATTACGTACCCAAGGTACTGAACTTTAGCTTGACCAAACTCACACTTTGATAAATTAGCTACAAGATTAGCTTGAACCAAACGCTCAAGAAATTTACTGACATGGCATAGGTGATCTTTCCAGTTGTCACTGAAGATTAATACATCATCAATATAAACAACACACCCTGCCAAACCCTCTGTTACAACATTCATGAGCTTCTGAAATGTGGCTGGTGCATTCTTCATACCATATGGCATTACAGAACATGCAAAAGTCTTTCCTAGTGTTACAAAACATGAGATCTCCCGAGCACGTTCAGTCATAGGTACTTGCCAGTATCCCTTTAACAAATCAAACTTACTTATGTACCTAGCCTTTCCGATCTTGTCTATGCAATCTTCCACGCGAGGGTGAGGGTAAGTGTCTGTTTTGGTTATCTGATTAACACGTCTGTAGTCGATGCAAAGCCGCTGTGACCCACCTGGCTTAGGGACTAGAGTGACAGGAGAACTCCGCTCGCTCTGACAGGGCTCAATCATCTTGTGGTCCAACAGGTAGCCAAGCTCCTTCTGGATGAGAGGAACTTTCACTGGGTTCACACGGTAAGGAGGCAATTTAATTGGCTTTGCGTCTCCAACATCGACATCATGCATCAACACAGTGGTTCTTCCTGGAGTGGCACGGAACACT
The DNA here is from genome assembly GCF_032717465.1 of Coenobita brevimanus. Lineage (NCBI taxonomy): Eukaryota > Metazoa > Arthropoda > Malacostraca > Decapoda > Coenobitidae > Coenobita > Coenobita brevimanus. The sequence continues at coordinate 34,902,905 of NC_137053.1, read as the reverse complement.
TGCGGGTACTCCTGCAGTAATGCCGAAAACTCCTGCCTTTCCTCGGGAGGTAGATGAGAAAGCTTAGTCTGGAGATCATTCATGATATCAGGATTCTTCCCCAAACTATCACTCAGGCTCATGCTGCATGGGAGAACTTCACTTGCAGACTCGGGTGAAACAGCTACAGTGCAGACTGGATTATTTTCGTCCCGCCTATGATATAACTTTAGCATGTTGATGTGACAAAGTTGCTTGTTCTTTTTACGATCTGGTGTGGCGATGACATAGTTGACATCACTGAGTTTCTTCTCCACGAAATAAGGACCACTAAACTTGGCTTGAAGAGGTTGCCCATACACCGGTAGCAGAATCAAAACCTGATCTCCTGGCTGAAAGTGGCGTAACCTGGACTTCTTATCATACCAAGTTTTCATCTTCTCCTGAGCAGCTCCTAAATTCTCTCTCGCCAGTTGTAAAGCAGTGGACAGCCGTTCTTTGAACTTCATCACATACTCCAGCAGGTTGACGTCATCTTCACAGCCAGCGTTCCTTGAGTAGCTTAAGGGGTCCTCATACTTCATGGCCAAACAGTAGTTCAAAAGGTGAGAAGCCCAGTGATTCATTTGGAGATTCTCTTGCGGCAAATACGACGAATGGAAGACCTTCATCCCAGTCTTTCTGATGTTCCGAACAGTATTTCTTGAGCATCGATTTGAGTATTTGATGATATCTCTCCAACGCTCCTTGGGTCTGGGGATGGTAAGCTGAAGACGTGATCTGGGTAATGCCCAACTCTTTCAGAGACTGCTTGAAAACATTTGACATGAAATTACTTCCCCGGTCTGACTGTACCTCCTTGGGCACACCAAACTTTGTGAAGAACCCTAGCATTTCCTTAACCACGTTCTTTGCTGAGATATTTCTAAGTGGAATGGCTTCAGGATAACGAGTAGCCATATCAATCAGGGTCAACACATAAGAAAATCCTGAAGAAGTCTTAGGAAGAGGGCCCACAATATCCACCAACACACGGGCGAATGGCGCCTCAAAAGGAGGAATGGGAACTAGAGGTGCAACCTTTTCGGTCTGATTACACTTCCCCACAACTTGACAGGTGTGACAAGACTTACAATACCAGGAAACATCCCTGAAGATACCTGGCCAGTAGAAGTGTTTCAAAATGCGTGCCACAGTCTTCTTCACTCCAAGGTGTCCTGCCAAACTGGAATCATGAGCCAATCTAATGATATCCTGCCTACAAACACGAGGGATGACAACTTGATGTACAACCTCCCATTCACAGTCGGCTGATGCTGTTGGGGGTCTCCACTTCCTCATAAGTACTCCTGACTTTATATAATAACAAGTAGAAGCACCAGCTGACTCTTCCACACTGCAAGCAGAGTTAGCTAGACCTTTCAACTCAGGGTCAGCAACCTGCAACTCAACCAACTCTTGACGAGACAAATTATCAACACTACGGGGTACTGCCTCATCTGGTGAGTGGTCCAAATTAGCAAGAAAAGTGTCAGCTAGGATAACATCATCATCATCATTACCCTCTAAGTCACCAGTAACTTTAGACTTAGCCCTAGTGACAGCACATGCAGGGAACACATCAGGAACATCACAATCCTGGGCCGCAGCCACTGGCTCACTAGACAACTGAGGAGCTGGACACACTTGACTTCTACCAATATCATTTCCAAGTAAGAAAGTTACACCTGACATTGGGAGTGTCTCAACCAACCCAACCATAACGGAACCATTAACAAAACCAGACTCTAAATTCACTCTGCACAGAGGGACAGAGAAGTAATTTTTCCCTACACCTTGCAAGATTACAGTTTCATCAGAGGAATTAACATTAGAGCCTAGAACACTGGTCAGCATAAGGGATTGGCAAGCACCTGTATCACGATATATTTTAACTGATTTCCTGTCATTACTGTCCAGAGGACTGACAAAACCATCAGACAGGAAATTAGCACATGAACTCTTAAGAGTGTCACCCACGTCACTGCTCAAAAGAGGAGCTCCATCATGAGAATTTAATTTACCCCTCAGAGCAGGTTCAGTTAACTCAGTTAAAGAATTCTGGGAACTCTCAAGGGTGGACACTAGACCTATTGACTGAATATTTAAAGACTCCTTTTTGTTCACATCACTCTGTCTCCTGAAACATTTCTCCGTAGTATGACCAAGCTTACTACAATAAGTACATTTACTTTTCTGAAATCTAGAGGTGAAGCTGGTATTTACTTCCTGAGAAACATCATCTTTATTCTCTTTCCTGTTACCTGTACTCTGAGTAGAGGCAACGTACTTACTCTCAGCTTTCCCTTTTTCTTTAGAATATCTCTTGTGAGTGAGAACATATTCATCTGCTAAAACTGCAGCATCAGACAAATTATCTATTCTTTTCTCATCAAGATAAAGGCTTACATCTTTATTAATACACCTTTTGAAATCCTCCAGCAAAATCATCTGCTTAAATTTGTCAAAATCAGAACCCACATTCTTAGAATTTAACCACTGCTCTAACAGATCTTCTTTGGTTTTTGCATACTCAACATGGGATTGCTTATCTTGTTTATAAGTTGTCCTAAATTTTACTCTATAGGCTTCAGGAACAAGCTCATAGGCCTTAAGAATCAAGCTCTTAACTACATCATAATTATCAGATTGATCCTGAGGCAAAGATGCATAAGTTACTTGAGCTTTACCGGTGAGAACAGTTTGAAGGAGTACTGGCCAATACTTTTTTGGCCAATTAAAACCTGTAGCTACCCTCTCAAACAACTGAAAATACTTTGTTAAATCAGATTCATTAAAAGGAGGGACAAGTTTAACATTTTTAGCCACATCAAAATCATCAGAGCTAGATGATCCAGTTCCACCTTGTTTCATGCGATACTCATGGTCTGCCTGAATCCTAGCTAGTTCAATTTGTGCCTCCTGAATACGAGCCTGAGACTCAGCCTCCTTAGCACGTGCCTGAAACTCAGCCTCCTTAGCATTTGCCTGAAATTCAGCCTTCTTAACACGAGCCTCCTGGAGGGCTAGTTGTAACTTAGCTAATTTAATCTGCGTTTGCTCATTTGGAGGAGTTACATTAAACAAACTTTCATTAATCATGTCAACAATCTGATCTTTAGAATGATGAGAGCGAACAGCAATTCCCAACTGTTGAGCAACAAGCTTAAGTTCATTCTTTGTTCTGTTTTCTACATCACACACTGTTTGCACATTTGACAAAAAATCTTTGGCTTCATCAAGTGTAGTAATAGTAGACATCATGAATAAATCACAGTCGCAAAATATCAAGCAATACCCTTATGATAATATCCTGAATATCCTGATAAGAGGTCGCCAAATTTATGTTACGGAACAGAGAAAACTGTCCCGCAAAGTTCCAGGTTCAAAACAAAGAGTTAGGTAAAATTACAAGTTAAAGTTTAATGCTCAAACTAACAACAAAACATTCAGGACTCATAAGGATAATGTAATGGCAAAAAACAGGTTAAAGATATGGTTAACTGTAATAGCCTCTATTAACACGAAATTAGCATGAGTAAATTTATCTAAGTCAGCCCTGATAAAATGACAGTACACTGGATAATGCTCAGTTAATGCAAGATAAATTATTACAGATACAAACTATTATTAATAATTGGCTGACATAAAACCTTTACATTAATCACAAAAAACCACTAGGCCCAAGAATTAACACCTTATGCTACACAGTACAAGAAAAAATGCAATATCACTTATACTCAAATTACACAGCTGCTAGATGGCTGGAGACTTCCTGAGCACTCACAATAATATCAACTGTACAGGGGAAGACAGAGATGTGAACAAAATGCGGAGTAGATCTAAGTGGCAATTAATGTAGAGACTAGCTCATTATATAGGGGCCGGCAGAGCTTGATACAACTTGTAAGAAGGACGCGCAAATGAAGCCAGAGGGGACAAAGAGTTGACAATCCTGCTCTGAACAACAGAAAGAACGACTTACTCTACTATAAGGGAGGACGGGGGGAGTGAGGTAGAACACGCTCGTGATCAAACATGCAGCATACTGTACGTTAGAATTACACAAAGGATGATGAAATCATAGGCTATGTAACAATATATATATATATATATATATATATATATATATATATATATATATATATATATATATATATACACGAGTATATTCTGTAAAAGTCCTCTAATCCGGCCGCCAATAATCCGAGAATCCCAATACTCCTAATTCGTCTAGGCGAAATTTTTCGAATTTTTCTTGCCTTTTTTTCGAATGTTTCTGGGAGTTTTCCAGTTTTTCTGGGCTTTATCTAAGGCTTTATCTGGCTTGGACTTGCCCTTGGACTTGGGTTCACCTGCCTGCAAGTTTTCATCTACACTTCTGTGCATTTCTGGTGGGTAAAACAATAATCCATATAATTTTAAGTATTTATTTAATGACCATGTTCATATTTCTAATGTTTCCAGAGGTCCCTCCCAATAGTCCGAAAAGTACAATAGTCCGAAAGACCCTCGGTCCCCTGCGATTCGGAATACAAGATCTTGTCGGGCCGCTCATTTCTCAGCAGAAAGTAAACATCGCTTCGCTACGCTCGATAGCTTCGCTCGCTGCGCTCTTTCGCTCCCAATCAATATAAGTATACTTATTAAACCTTGTTTTAGAAACATCTAGGTGATACCTGGCCAGGTAAGTTGTTCAGTATCTTCATCCACTCCATAATTATGTCCGGCTTTTCAGCACAGTACCTTCAGCTTCAAAGTCTGGCACTTTACAATACGGTTGGGACAAGGACAGAAATGGCTGAGACAAGGACAGATGCAAAACGCTTTAGTCCCACTTCCAGCGGGTTAGTGTTCGCTCTCGCCATCTCTCGTTCTCATTGTGAATCCAGCCTGAGACAACAGAAGCTGCTGCAATTTCACGAGGAGTACTTAGTAAGCTGTATTAAAAGGAATAAAAGGAGATTAAGAACCACAAGTAAAGAGAGCACTTTGTTATCTTTTAGGGTGAGTTAGCTCTTGTGCTGCGTTGATACTAAATGGAGCTGTTAGTATTGGAAAATTCATAGTTTATCATTATTTTTGTTAGCAGTGAAAGAACTCGCTACCATCAATTTCAAACAGTAATTATACTCGTATTTCTTTGGCTACGGATGGAGGAAGTAGCGTTATTAATCGGGTTGGATCACTAGATTCGGATAGCAAGTTCACTGGGATATGTGACTCTCTCTCTCTCTCTCTCTCTCTCTCTCGTGGTACTGATGATGTGGGCGGTGCTGGAAGGGTAATTGTGGGATCTGGGGAGTGAAGGAGGAAGTGAGGTAAGTAGAAGGGGTCTTGATGGCACCAAAGGAGACAGAGAGAGAGAGAGAGAGAGAGAGAGAGAGATGCAAGCAAGGACCTATTGGGAATAATAGACGGCATGAGCAGTGAGAATCAGAAAGTAGGGCTGGAAATTAAAATGAAGAGGAAGTTGTGTGTAACAGAGGTTTAGTCTCTTACAGTAAAATATATATATATATATATATATATATATATATATATATATATATATATATATATATATATATATATATATATATATATGAAGGTAAAAACGAAGTGTTAAGAATGCATATGCGTAAGCCAGTCAGAGAAGGCAGTTTCAGGCCGTTACGAACATGTGCGAACGGAAATGGGATGTACACTCGCAATCCCTAATCTCTGACCCTCCTCAGAGGCAGGGAGAATGGACTCAGGGGTCTTTGTATCTGACGTGTCATGAGCTGCAACGTACAAACGAACACACCGAGCATGGAGCAGGGGAGGTTCGAAGTTCGAGCAGCTTTGATTCACCATGTGGGTAGGATGTTGGTATAACTGTTACTGTCTTTCCATAGTAGTTTATCATAAATGTTTCTTATTGATGATAATATACAAAATTTCACAGCATTAATCACTTGACTTTATATTTACTGTTATGATCATACCAAGTTAAGTCATTGATCAAAACAATGATTACAGTAGTGTTATGCGACATTGTTTTTGTATAATATGACTATTACTAGATTATTTTAACTAATACTATAACTATATACTCATACAAAATGGCAATTCTTTTCACAACCCTTTAGTGTGCTAACGTTATTTATTAGGACTCATTCAGTGAGATGCAAGCCCTGGTCACCGTGTGTTTATCCCTCACTTGTTTTCCGACTTACCACATCTATTATTAGCAGTCCCAGACCTCCATCGACCACTACCAGCAAACTTCTTGTGTTTACATTGTTTTTCTGTCGGGCACAACCCGTTAGTGTGAAAGGGTTCATCAATTCTCCTTAAAGTGTTAGGACTTTCCGTTTCAAATGTTGCTTTGTTAATATTTCGTAAGACTAAACTGATTTACAAGTTAAGAAGGGAAAAAAATTCAGAATCTTATCTCACTTTGTCATATTTATAATGCCTCTCATTGACAGGCAAGATGAAATGGGTGTAGGACATCCACACACAACTTAAATACACTGACTCTTATACTGAAGCATTTCGGGCTATGTGTCGATTAGTTCTGGGGATGACAACGTATAGCCAGCCACTCAACTTTACTTTCTCAACTGTCCCTCCTTCCCTAATGTGTTTTTTTTTTCCTTCATACGAGATTTAAGTAGGCTGCAATTTTAACAGAACCTAAATTTCAAACCATTCATCTTAGTTTTGGAATATAAGCTCACACGTGGATTCATAATCCAAGCCGAGGATTTAATGGCATTATCAACACATTGACCGTTCATTTTAGGGTTTTCCTCTTTTTATTTCAGATTAGTTTGGGTGACAAAATGTGTCAAGCATGGTGAATAACAGTTTATTGAATGTAATTAGAGAAATATAGAGCACACAAAATTTTCAAACAAAAAAAGGCAAAATAGCTATCACTGTCATCCTTTACAAAACCATATGTAATAGTAACCACAACAGATATTCATACATTTTCATCATTTCCTGTCTCCTATATTAAAGGTTTCTAATACCTGGTCCAACCTCCCTCAGCCTCAATAACCTCTTGTAGTCTTCTTGGAATAGAATCAACAAGTTTGCTACAGAGGTCCACCCTCCGCCGGATCCCCTCCCATACTTCCCTGGTCTTTCTCTCCACTGCTTCCTTCGTCTTCTGCTCTACCTCCCACTCCTGAACCATCAGTGCCCATAGATTTTCTATTGGGTTGCAGTCGCACCCCTTGGATGGCCAGTCAATTAAAACAATTTCTGGGTGTGCATTAAACCAATTGCTGACTGCATGACTTGTGTGGATGGGTGACCTGTCCTGGACAAAGTATATAGGCTGGGGCTCAGGAATAGCGTAGGCTCGCACAGAAGGTAGGAAGGAGGTCTCTAGAATGTTTATGTATTGCTGGGAATCCAGGTTACCTTCAATGGTGACCAGTTCACCTGGTCCACCCCACCACATCCAGCCATGAACGGAAACTGCCACTCTCCCGCTTCTCGTCCTTCCTGCAATGTTTATGGGAGAAAATCTGGTATTTCTCAACCTCCAGCAGTGGCGACCTTGAGCAGACACAGACGAGAAACACTTTTCATCACCAAAGATCACCGATTTCCAGAATTCTCCACCTACCCTGGGATAAGTCTGAGCAAACCTCAGCCGACCTTGTTTGTTTGCTTCAGTCAACGTCTCCTTTCGGGCAGGGATATGACAGCGCAACTCTGCCTCCGACAGCCGTCGCCTGGTAGTTACTACGTAACAAGGTAGCTCTACTTCTCTCGTCAGGGTGACTGCCGTTATCGTAGGGTTTCTCTCTACTTCCCTTCGCAGCCTTTCGTCGTCCTCATTGGTGGTAACACGTGGTCTCCCTGGTCGAGGTCTGGTTAACACGTGACCCTCTGCCTCATATCTCCTTAACCACAGTCGCACTGTCGCTCTTGAGATGCCCATTAACCGACTTATCTCCCTTATTCCCTTCCCTGCTGCGTGATAACCTACTATCAAAGTTCTATTCATTATGACCTCTGGCCGATTGGCCCGTGTCCTCGCTGCCCGGGCACGACCACGTGGCCTGGCTTCCATACCTAGAAATAAAAGACTAAATTAATACCTAGTAATTGTTTACCAGATCTAATACACATTCCGTATTAAACTTAAATAACAGTCATCCAAACAATGTAACCAAACAATATACAAACCTTGAACTAATTCTCTGCCTCAGAATATAAATTTGTTTCCCACTTCAGGATTAAAACATTCATGCTTAAAAAACTTGAGTTTTTCCTTTTTGCCACTATAATTACCATGCACAAACACTGTAGTATTACGCAACGTTCTACACAATTTTTTAATGCTCAACTTTAGCTGCACTGTCAATTGGAGAATGATTACCATAAAAGGTCAAGTGGGGCCAAACTTTCATGACAGGCCCAGGGGGATGTTTGTTGCTCACATTGGAGTCCAATATCAGTCCATGGGCCCCAAGGTGTAATATTTGTTGTCTTTTTATAAATATTTCCTGTGCATGTGCAGCCTGCACAATCTAGGAGACAGCGCCCGGAGGGCGCTTAGTTGGCTAGTAGAACTAACAATGATTCAAGTCAGTCTCGACGTCTACCAAGCAACAACTCAGAGATACGAATGGGCAAAGGAAGTAGGTAGTGGAGGGGAGGATATGAACACCAGTGGAGCACACAGATATTACTTAAATAGTCTATGTAGCCAATCCATAGTCTTTTACACAGTAACATCGAGTTATCAAATACAAATTTTTACCAACTCACTGATAGAGGCAGGCAGGCAGGCAGGCAGGCAAAAGGCAGGCAGGCAGGCAAGCAGACAGTCAGAGATAAAATGCAGGTTGGCAGACAAGCTGGAACGTGACCACAAAGGGAAAGAAATGATTGTGTAATTTTCGTTATTCTATTACCGAGCAACAAAAAGGGACAGCCATACACACATCAGAGATACGAATGGGCAAAGAAGTAGTTAGGGGAGGGGAGGATATGAACAACAGTGGAGCACACAGATATTACTTAACAAATAGTGTATGTGGGCAATCCATAGCCTATTGCACAGCAACATCGAGTTATCAAATAAAATTTCTTTACCAACTCACTGATAAAGGCAGGCAGGCAGGCAGGAAAGCAGAAGGCAGGCAAAAGGCAGGCAGGTAGGCAGAAGACATAAAATGCAGTTTGGCAGACAAGCTGGAACGTGACCACATAGTTAACGAAGTGAATGTGTAATTTTCGTTAATTTAATGGTAAATGACACCATACGTAATATTTTTCCATTATTATTTTACATTAGCTACACGAGTAAGATGAGTGAGTTGTTACTGTCTGTTTCATCTCATTTGACTAACGGTATTGGGGTATTTTGTAAAATGGAAAACATTGCATTGCAAGTTCACCTCGTATTTCTGCCTGTATTATAACAATACTCATGCCATTTCCATTCACTAAATATTAGAATACTTCTTAAGAGTAGTATGAAGGCAGATATCTATTCATCTAAGTAAAATGGGGAGACACAAATGACTGGAATGTTGATGCTCGTTACGTTTGAAGATAGTTGAGTTTGATTTGGATTGTTCTTTCTTGTGTGTGTGTTGTATCGTCGACGCAGATGACCATGATTTGCATATATGAAATAATAAGATTTTTCTTTTCATCCTAGAATAATACAATTAAATTAATGAAGTGTTAATTTAAATGTTTATACCAACAAGTCAACGAACTGGCAATTCGATGGTGCCGTATCTCCACTCGTTGATCAGACGAGATGAGTGTAGACTGAAGTCCGACTATCCTTGAGTTGTGAGATCAACTCCGGATCCATCTGTGTTTCTTTAACTCAAAATATGTTTGCCTACCGTGTCCAGGAAAGCAGATATTCAGGGACCTGGAGGGCATCTAAAGTTGTGTGTGGATGTCCTACACCCATTTTATCTTGCCTGTCAATGAGAGGCATTATAAATATGATTAAGTGAGATAAGATTGTGAACTTTTTTCCCTTCTTAACTTGTAAATCAGTTTAGTCTTACGAAATATTAACAAAGCAACATTTGAAACGGAAAGTAGGCCTAACACTTATATGGAGAATTGATGAACCCTTTCACACTAACGGGTTGTAGTAGTGGTCGATGGAGGTCTGGGACTGCTAATAATAGATGTGGTAAGTCGGAAAACAAGTGAGGGATAAACACACGGTGACCAGGGCTTGCATCTCACTGAATGAGTCCTAATAAATAACGTTAGCACACTAAAGGGTTGTGAAAAGAATTGCCATTTTGTATGAGTATATAGTTATAGTATTAGTTAAAATAATCTAGTAATAGTCATATTATACAAAAACAATGTCGCATAACACTACTGTAATCATTGTTTTGATCAATGACTTAACTTGGTATGATCATAACAGTAAATATAAAGTCAAGTGATTAATGCTGTGAAATTTTGTATATTATCATCAATAAGAAACATTTATGATAAACTACTATGGAAAGACAGTAACAGTTATACCAACATCCTACCCACATGGTGAATCAAAGCTGCTCGAACTTCGAACCTCCCCTGCTCCATGCTCGGTGTGTTCGTTTGTACGTTGCAGCTCATGAAACGTCAGATACAAAGACCCCTGAGTCCATTCTCCCTGCCTCTGAGGCGGGTCAGAGATTAGGGATTGCGAGTGTACAGTTTTTTCTAATCTAATTAACTACATAAAGGGCAAGCGATTACCTACGGTATTATGGTAAAAGAGTTTACAGTCAATGTGTCCTTCCTATTCTAACCTGAGGATTTGAGACGTAGGGTTGAATAAATCGTTGAACTGTAAAACAGGGCTTACTCAAAGAGGAATGTAAAGATAAAAACCGAAGCTTTTGGTTAAGGGCACAAATTGAAGTAGAGGACACACTGTAATCGCTATAACCGAAAGAAGCAGAAACAGATATGGGCAAACTGCTCCATTCGCAGAAAAGATACCAGACGGACAGCCAGTGTAATGGAGCGAAAGAAAGAATCAGGCGGAAAACAAAATAAACAGATGAATTCGTAGATTCTCTAGGACTGGATGGAGCAGGCAAACAACCAAGAAGACAAAGTGGAGAGAAATGAGTGAATTCTCAGTCCAACAGTTAACTGGCTAGGCTGTTGATCCTGCTGCTGCTGCTGATGATGATGATTATACAGGAATTACCGAGGGCATAGACTGACTCTTGGACTACGGAGCTCGACAGAAAAGACACGAGACCGTATTGCTAGAGCAATGTTTCAAGTCTGCCATAATGAGTGATGAATGCAGTAAGAGAGTTCAAAAGAGTAGCCACAATAGTGGTGGTAAAAGAGAGAGAGAGAGAGAGAGAGAGAGAGAGGGGTTGAAGGGAATCAGTGAGAGGCGGAGAGGTAATGAAACGAATTGTGGGTGCTAAGTTCCTTACACTTGCGAGCTGCTCATCCCACACTGACGATTAAAGCTCCGGGACAAATTAAACAACTGACTGCGGTTAAAAATAAACAAAATTTGTGTTGCACAGCCACCCTCTGCGAAGCACATCTACACCACCCACATCCATACCCACACCATTCTTATCCACATCTCCAATAGCAACACCATAAACACCCACATTGTCCACACCTACACCACCCACATCTACACCACACCTGCACAGCCTACATCTAAAGCACCCCCTACAAACATACACAATCATGCACACAAGGATCTCACACACATATCCATACCACACAACATCCACACCTACACCGCGCAGATATACAGACTCTCATCCAAACGTTCACCACTCACACACAAGCCCATAAAAACAGCATCCACACTTCCCATGATCACACCGACATCCACAAAACCCGCACCCACACCACCTTCATTACCGACCACACCCATATTTATGCCACCTACAATTTACCGCCTTCACTACACACATCACACACACCTACATTACCGATAACACCCACACCCACATCACGCACACCCACAACATCCACACCTACACCCTCAAATACACTGTCCACAACTTCCACATCCAAACCACTCACAACCACCCGAGCATAAACAATCCATACACACAACCGCACCTCCAGAGAGCTTGTCTTCCACACGTACACCCCAAAGCACACACACACACACACACACACACACACACACACACACACACACACACACACACATTGCATATCCACAAATCCCACGCACACACGTACAGTCTCCAGCAAAAGTCGAGCGACCTGCTCGACGAGCAGATTGGTATATGTGGCACCGCCGCACCCCCAGTTTCACCCCCCCCCTCCCCGCTCCCTCGTTGCCATTCATTCGTCAACTCTCCACCCTTCCCACATTCAAGGGTAAGAGAGTAAGGCCTTGTCGCATTATACCAACCACTCTTCCGTCATCCATTTGTCTTGGGAAATAATGGTTTTTGTTATGATAACGAATAAAAACACATTACACAGTGTTCCATAGTATAGTTATTTATACGCAGGGTGATATAAAATAGTAGTATATTCGTATGATAGTGAGCTCTGTAATCATACAATTTATCATTTTGATGGTTGTATCTAGTCAGTGTGTAACATTAAACAGTCGGATGCTATAAGCAGACGTTTTTAGTGGTCGGTGGTGTGCTCCTTTCCTTACTCGACGTAATCACTGTTACTTTACAAACTCTATTATAGGTCAACCATTAGTTACTACTAATACCCCATGTGTGATAATAGCAATGTGTTGCTGATAAGTAAAACACATGATCAGTAATATCTTGGTTACTGATGTCTTAATACCTGATATCGGATAACGCTGGCCAACAGGGACTGGATGACAGCTTGTCTGGTGGTTAAACCGCCTAAGCTGGTCAAGCCGAGGCCATGACGTGGTTGCCGGCATTACCAAGGTCAGTCAATATCTAGACGCCATTCATTGTTGATGACAGTATTATAAGTATCAAGGTCAATTTCATACACAGGACAGCCAACAGTAGAGTGAGCCGCGTGGTGTGCTGACCCCGCACACACCATACAACCAGGGCCGGATTACCAGGTATAGACAAATTGGGCAACTGCCTACCAGGCCACGGCCTGTCGAAGGCCCTCCAGACTTCCAGAGCGGAATAAATATACGCTTTGGCGTCCAAATAAGTGCCATCATCCATCAGGCCATCAAAAAAGGCCATTATAGGCCATGCCAACAGCTCACCGGAAATAACGGAAAAAAAGAGATTTGTATGTTGCAGGCCAACCGTCTGCGTTGCCTACCAGGCCACAGCATGGTTAATCCGGCGCTGTATACAACCAACCTCCTCCACCCCTTGCCTCAGCCTCATCGCCACTCACTCCAGCAAGAGACCCGCCACCATCTGATAACAATATCTGGAATATAACCTTGCCTTACATAATTATAACTGCAATGGGGTGTAATTTCCGATGCACACGTTTGTAACACGACGTATTTCGAAAAAGGTAACCAATAACTAAATCGGCCAAATGGATGATCTGCATAGTAACAAAACAAACTTGTCTCGATTGCAGCTTACGCTAATCAACATTATCGTGCCATACAACAGATAATTCAGTTTATTCGTTTTCAGCAACAACGTTTTCAACAAAGGTTTGACGAGTTACAGTCCACACAGGTCAGTGTTACTTATAGCAACGTAATAGACGTAGCGGTCAGTTTAACCTTATGATTATTTGCTCTTCAACTTGTGTCCCATGTCTGTTACTACTTTGCCCTATCCCTGTGTAGCCATGGTTTTTCCCATTAACTATCATCAGCTGAAACGTCAATTGCCTCAGAGGGGGAAGGATATTAAAATGGACAAACGGTTTTGGTTACGCAAATATTTTAATAAGGAAGACTAACTGACTACCGGTATATTGAAGAACACAGAATTTATATGATAGTGGAAAGTTGTGGGTAACTGAGGGAGTGATAAGGTATCCCTGACAACACCGAGTAGGACTATGCACCATCTTTGCTATCGCCCTGTTCCAGTTGCCCTACAATAACATGTGGTATAGTGACAATAGTGAATGTTTTTCTAGAGTTCTGGTGTTTTAGCCTGACTTACTTTGCCGAGTTACAGGCTACGTTCAAATTAATGTATTATAATCCGCTATTGCACTGCATATCTGATTGAATAACATGTACAATATAAGATCTTACTGTGTACTGGTCATTAAATGCTTATTTGCCATATCGTTAAACTATAAATATCACTATTATATGGAGCAGTGGACAATATTGTAATGCACACTTCATGGTGTTACTAAAGACGTGTTTATGAGCACTGGTGGAAAACACACACACACACACACACACACACACTATCCACCCCGGGCAGAGCCGTCGACCCAGGGCCCAATTCCCTCTCCCCATGCCCCCAACACGTGTGACGGCCAGCTACGCCCCCACACACCACCGACCACTACAAACATCTACTTATAGCTTCCGACTGCTTAATGTTACACACTGACTGGATACAACCGTTAAAATGATAAATCGTATGATTAGAGCTCACTATCATACGAATATATTATTATATCACCCTGCGTTCAGATCGTGGTGTACAAATAACTATACCATGGAACACTGTGTAATATGTTTTTATTCGCTATCATAACAAAACCACTATTTCCCAAGACAAATGGATGACGGAAGATTGGTTGAGATAATGCGACAAGGCCTTTCTCTCTTACCCTTGAATGTGGGGAGGGTAGAGGGTTGACGAATGAATGGGAACGAGAGAGGGGGGGTGAAATTGGGAGTGCGGCGGTGCCACATATACCAATCTGTTCGTCAAGCCGGTCGCTCGACTTTTGCTGGAGACTGTACATCCACACCCATATCACCCACACCAGCATTAACCACAACAGCACCACCCACACCACTCGTACGCATCACCTACACTCGTCACACACAGGCTCACATTCCTTACACCTACACCACCCACAACCAAACCACTCATACTCACACAAGTCAAAACCACATAACATACAGATTCACCCATATCATCCACACCCATGCTACTCATACCAGAACCGCCAACACTCGCAACCACCATCCACACTACCAAAACTTACTCCACCCACATTACCAATGCATATCTTCACACGATGTACACCCATATCACTCATTCCCACACATCACACATCTACATCACAGGCACCTACGCCACCACCATCCACACCACCCAGATCACCCATAACCACACTCTCCCCACCACGTACATACATCACCGAGTCCCACGTGATCCATTTCTACACCTAAACCACACCTACCCACGCCACCTAGACTCACAAATTCGACACCAACGCCACCCATGCTTGCCCCATCAACATCACCCATGGCTACACCAATCATATCTACACTACCCATGCCCACACCTACAACACTCAAGCCAACGCCACCACCACCTCCACTATCTAGACCCATACCACCCACATGCAAAACACCCTAACCCATGCCACCCACACCTAATCCACATAGACCTTCACCATCCGCATCCACACCACTCACACCCACTTCATCCACACCCACATCACTAATACCTTTACCACCCATATCTAAGCCACCCACACCATTCACACCCAAACCTACGTCACCCTTACTGACGTCATAGAAACCTTCACCACCCACATCAACCATTCTTATAGCCCGGCACCCACATTTTCACCTCCATTGTCACATCATTGCACTCACTATCAACACCTTCATTGTCCGTACCTGCAAATTACACCTCCACCATCAACCAGATCCACATCATCCCCACCTTCATATCCATATACTCGTAAATTCATCTGCTCCTACATATTCACATCTAGACAATTACATTTGCACTTTTAACACCTGCACTTCCCATAGATAAACAGATAGATGGATAGATAGATAGATAGACAGATAGATTGACAGATAACAGAAAAAAGGTAAACATTCAGACAGGTTTATGAACCACAGGATTACATAACAAAGATGCCATTTGCAGCAGTAAGAATCCGATTGTCAAGCGTGAAATACTGTGAAATAGCTGTACAAAAACACAGACGTGTATTTGGGGGGAGGCGGTGGCTGAATCGGTAGAGAGGCGGCTTGCAGTCCTAATGGACCCAGGATCGAATCCCGGCTGGGGCAGGGAACAGTTTAAGGATTTGAATTTCCTAAAAGCAGACTTTCCTGATCTACCAGATGATCCGCCGACATGTCGTAAAAGTACCCCCGCTAATACCAATACACCAGTCCTGTATGAGACAGCCCTAGCATGTATTCAATATGGACGGTGGGTGTTAGCGCCGAAGTGGTGACATGTGGAGGTGTAGGAGGACTACTGGGCCTTGGGATAGGCAACTGCCCCCGATTAATAGGCCCTGAGCCTTTGCCCAGAGTCGGACACTTAATCGTCACTTGTACTCATTTAACATCGATTCCCGCTCTAATTATATCAGTATCTGACTGAGTGGAAAGGAATACTTTATTGGTTATGACAGACGAGAGAATATACAAAACGCAGAGAAGGAAAGTTGTATCTCAGAGAATGATTTAAGTATTAGTATGTCATTATCATCACCTGTCTAATAATTAAAGTTTATTACTAAGAGACTCACTGTCTCACTTCATGTAGCATGATTGCAACGAAAGCACATTCACACATTTTAAAAGCTGTATCACCATCATTAACATTGTTGTTGTTGTTGTTATTATTATTATTATTATTATTATTATTATTATTATTAAGCTGCACTATACAAATGGCTAAGTTTCTTGCTTTAGTCAGTATTATTATTTTTCTTCGAACTTTTTATTTTCTACGATTTTGATGATATTACACATGAAGATACTCTAGGGCAGCGTTTCTTAACCTTTTCCGACCTCAGCACCCCCCTGTAATAAGGTCTCAGTCCAGCACCCCTTTACATCTGGTTACTGGGACTGCAGTTGCTACACTACTGCAGGGTTAAGGTAAAGTGAAGTACTGCCTAACAGTTTATTATATACATTCTCAAAAATAAAAAAACAAACGAACAAGGATGCCAATACTAAGCAAAACCAGTAAAAAAACAATAATGGAGCATTTTCCAGCACCCCTTAAAATTGATTTCAGCACCCCAGGTTGAGAAACGCTGCTCTAGGGTAACCCAAGTCCTTGTGCCAAATGTAAATGACCCTGACCTATTTTTTAAGTTGATATACTCATTTTTATTCTAAAAATTGCACATTTGAAATTGAATTATCTCAGAAACTAATTACGATACAGCTTTTTGGTTTAAAATCCTATAATGGAAATGTTTGCTAAATGTTCGCTTAATATTTTGCCATTTCTCCGAATTCAAATCTGCTCGGTTTTTTCATTGCAACATGTTTTAGAGAAAGCCACTAAGGCTTAAAAGCTGTAACTTTCCAGATATATAGCTGTGATCTCTCTTATGATCTGAAAGGAATATGGTTACAGTCAGGCATACAGTTAGCCAGTTACTGAGACAAATAAACATGCGTTCTTCGACACCTTGGACTTCAGATCTTGTGGATGTTACACAAGAAGTTACCTTAGGGTATTCAGATCTTGTTTATATTAAACATAATTTACATTCCATCGCTGGTTAGATCAAAGCTTCCTTATTGTGCCTGCGTAGTAAGAATAGGTAACTTGTAATTTTTGCCATTACTATTATTGCCACTGTACTACTACTATTAGCACTACAACTACTTCTGCTCCTGCTGCTTCTTTTATTAAGATGATGATGATTATTATTATTATCATTATCATTGGTGGTGTTGTAACTGTCACCAGTTTTGCTGATGTTAGTGTGTGTTTTTTTTATATGGCCTTTTATATAGCCTTTTATATATTATCCGTGCCCACATGTTAGACAAGGACCTTGTGCAGACGAAGCATCAATATAGGTCACAGAGAGAAAATGTACGTGATGCGCCTCCATATTCCCCCCAGTTCTGACGTCACTCCTCTCCTTTGCCCTAATTTGGCGGCCATCTCAGGATGCGCTAAGAGTGTAATATCCCGCGGAAGAACATACTCTACTCGGCCGCTGAATGTGCCTATAAATCAGCCCCGGAGGTGTATACATGGGGGTGAAAACACAGCTTTGAGGTGTTTTACGCGGGCGAGGAAGATGAGGGGAAGCGATGGGAGCCGTTGTTTACACTGCCTTAAAGGAGGGTTCAGTTCAGGAAAAAAGATGAAGAGTGAACATCACAGTATCTATGACTTTTATTTTCATGTCTTGAGGAAATGCTTGACCAGTCTTTATTTTCATCCTTTTCTGTTGAGTTAATTTTCTCCATCTAATGGATCTTGCACTGGACATAACTTGATAATCCGTTCACCGTTCCAGGTGTCAATAGATGGTGTCACCCAGACCGAAGCTGTGGTCCAGTGGTAGAACATCTGAATGCTGATCGGAGAGACGAGATGATCTCATTCTAAGACAGAGAACAACTGGGAGGTTTCAGTTATTAAACACTGACAAATCAACCACCTTCTTTAACCTCTTTGCACCCCGCTTCCCCGATATGGGAAGGAACTGGGCATTTTCAGAATTTAATAAAGAAGGGAACTCCCGGGTAGGGACCTATGAGCTTCGCGACTATGAGCCGACAGGCTGTGGGCGGTACGCCTAGCACCCTTCCAGCTCCCTTGCACAGGAGCTCTGGGAGCTAAGGGGTTAATGACTAGACAGTCCGTTCCTAGACTCTATTCACCAGATTGTAGTCTACTAGCAGCGGTACCTGGCATTGCTGGGCCAAAAAGGCGAACACTCTAATCCTATTAACTTTGTTCTAGTTTAGTCATTCTTTCTACTTGCGAAAGACCATGTACCTCTTATGCTTCTGAAGAGGGATTATACTTCAGCTTTCGCAGACTATCGCACAGTATTTGCGCACTTGTTTACTATTACTGGTGACCTCAAATGACCTCTGACTGATGACCTCAAATGACCTCGGAGATCAACCTCACATACCCTACGTCCAATCCGGTGGTCATGTGAGTCTCCATGCCAAAAATTGGGCTGCAGGGGTCTCCGGCTTTGCCCGGGTCAAAAAAGGCGAACACTCTACTGGTGACCTTAAATGACCCAGATCTGAACTTTTACCCCCCTAAAACCATCCTTGGATCACCCTGATTCAGAATACATATGGGTCAGCGGGTTTCTGTCCCCTGGTTTGGGCGTGATTGAAGGACAAACAAACACACAAACGAACAACGCTGCTCTTTTGTTTATATAGATGTCCGGAATTGGAACAACGAAAAATAAAAACCTTCATATTACCTGCAGGTATATGTGTATTTGGGAATCGGCTGAGGACCGTGTGATCGTGGATTCGATGCCGGATGTTGCAGAAAACAGTTATTGGATTTGAATTTACTATAGAAACGTTAATTACTCTTTCGTATTATCACAGCAACGTATCACAAAAACACTTTCACTAACCCCATAACACGAGATCTGTCTGTGATTCCCGGACATCTTTCTGACTGATGGAAGCAAACGGCTGTCACAAATTACTTTTTTTCCCTTCGCCTTACATTTTCCTGTGTCACAAGACGTTAGACATATGAGAGCAACCCAAGTTTGTTCTTTTAGGGGAAAATGTTGGAATAAACCAGTTTTTCACTTAAACTAGTAAGCTTACTGAGCCCACTTTTCCAGGATGTACCCGCATGGCCCCTCCCCACTCCTCAATCACCACTCCAGCTTATCTTTTTTTTTTTTTTTTTTTTCCTTCTTGCACATTTTCTCGCCTCTCTTTCTTTGTCATTTGTGGAGGATATTTTGAAATAAATTGCGCTTCATTCAAACCAATTATCGTACAAATCCCATTTTCACAGGGTATAAATATCCTGTCCTAGCCCCAGACCTTATTGATATTCCATGCTATCCAATCTGTTCCTTTGCCCACCAAGTTTTATTTTATTTATTTTTTTTTTAACCATCCTCACTCTTTGACGGTTACATGGCGAAACGTAGGTCACACATGGTCTATGAATGCGCTTGTTATGAAAGCACTTCGTCTGCTAGTGTTGACTTTGCTTGAGTGTCTTGGGTAATTACCTCTCTTAGTCCACCGGTAAAGATACTTTAAAAATTGTAAAAACAGTTGCTTAACTCTGTGAATTCATGCTGCTGCTTATGTGAGAAGGCGAGATCATCAGTTTGATTATCAGGTTGAATTCACTGAACAAGTAACCGGTGCTTCATCTACGGGTACGTGTGTTTTAGCTGGTATTCTTAATTTCATCACTGGTAAATGCAATATATTTCTTAGAAAATTATACGGGGAGGGGGGGGAGTATATTTTGCAAACGAAGTGAAAAGGCTGAGGGAAAAGGGATAAAGAAAGGGGAAGCATATTTTGCAAACGAAGTAAAAAAAGCTGAGGGAAGAGGGATAAAGAGAGGTGCACATAAGGGAAATAAAGTGACAGGACAAAGAGCAGGGAGCAGAAGGAGGAAGTGGAAGATGTGAGCAAGGTGTTCACAGAAGAAATTAATGCATGGCTTGAAGTGGTGTGCACGGCTAGGTAGGACAAGAGATATGAGAGTGAATGGAAAAACGTGGTGCAGTGAGAGGTGAAAGGATCCATTGAAGTGAAGAAAGCAACGTTTGAACAAATGTGTAAAAAGAGGAAGTGGGTGTGAAGTGATGAAAGAGAGAGGTGTAAGTCGAGAGGAGAGGAAGAGTGAAGAGGATAGTGAAAGAAAGAAGAGTAATGGATGAGAAGTCTGAAAGAAACCTGGGTGTAAAGTCGACAGAGTGTGGGGGGAGGTCAAGAAAAGTAGAGTGGGTGATACAGACGTAAAAGATTATCAGAGAAAACAATTCGAAAGCTAAAAGAAACAGATGGAGAGAACAATTTATTGAAGTGCTGAATATAAAGAACGAAAGTAACTCTAGTATAAATGACTTATGAATGACTGGGAGAAAAAGAGGGCCAAGAAGGGAAGAAGAGATCTTCAGGACAGAATGTGAGTCACTGAAACAAGTCAAAATTGGGAAATGATGAGGGAATGATGAATATGTGGCGAAATCCTGAAATATGGGGAGGAGTGTTACTGACTGAAAGCGTTGGAAATTGAAAGAGGGCCACAGGACTAGATATCAGGTATATTAGTTTCCTTCTACAAGGAGAAAAGAAAGACGAATGTGTGGCAGTTATAAGCTATATTTTTGCCTTGCAAGACCGCTCATTATCCTCAATGCGCAATATTTGCAAAACCAAGATATACCCAACGACCAGGGAAACTTCGGCAACACCAAATGTGATCTTCGTCGAGAGTGACATAAGTCATTCTGTCAGCATATGTAATATACGAAACATAATATACGAAAGTACTTACTGTCTCTGTTTCCATTTCTCCTGTGGTCAGTTTGCATACGATTCTTCAGGGAGAAAGGTAAGTTTCTGCATATTATATATATATATATATATATATATATATATATATATATATATATATATATATATATATATATATATATATATATATCTATATATATATTATATATATATATATATATCTCTATATATTAGAGAGAGAGAGAGAGAGAGAGAGATGAATATAGATATATATATATATATATATATATATATATATATATATAGATAGATAGATAGATATATATATATATATATATTACGCCATCTGGTAGAGACTGTATGTAGGGTGAGAAGTGCTTGTGAGTGTAATTGTAGTGTTCTAGTGACTTTGAATATGTGTGTAGTCTGTGAATCAATTATAATCGGGCCGCCTTAAGCCGACTGGGTGTAAGCATACTAGTATGCGACATTGGTTCAACCACAGCACCCCTTATGTCCGCCAAAGAGGCCAGTGGCTCAGTGAATGCTTCCCAAAGATTTTATAACTCTGACGGGAGGCGAACCTGCGTCCACCAGCGTGCAAGATGCACACTTTATCATTGTACCACAAAGGGGAGATAGATAGACAGATAGATAGATACAGATATATTTATATCTATATATTTCTATATTTCTCTCTCTCTCTCTCTCTCTCTCTCTCTCTCTCTCTCTATATATATATATATATATATAGATATATATATATATATATATATCTATATATATATATATTCTTCGTCAGCTTTATTTACCCATCTTTACATGGGATCGCTGTTCTTGATGAGCCTCTTCCACCTGCCTCTATCGCCTGCCATGTTGGTATCCAGACCATTCTGTCTCCTATCCGCCACTAAGCAATCTTCCCACCTTGTCTTGGGTCTTCCTCTCCTTCCCTGTACATCCTTTTCCAGTGTTCCCCTCTCGTCACTTTGTCCATCGCTCCTCATGACATGCCCGTACTATCTAAGTCTTGTCTCTTGTGTCTTCTTCGAAACCACCACCTTCACTGTTCCTCTGATCCTTGCATTGCTGATTCTGTCCTCCCTTGTCACGCTACACATCCATCGCAACATCCTCATTTCCGCTACTTCCATCCTCCTCTCATTTACTTTCGTTACAGTTAGTGCCTCCGCCCCGTACGTCATTGCTTGTCTTACCATAGTTTTGTACACCTTCCCCTTAAATTTCACTGGCATTCTCTTGTCACACAATACTCCTGATACGTCTCTCCAACTTCTCCATCCTGTTTGGATTCTTCTGATTATTTCCTTATTTTCACTACCGTGTGCTGATAGGGTGGATCCCAAGTATTTAAATGCATCCACCCTCTTCAGCTCCACACCATCCAGCCTAATACTTTCACGTCTATCGTGCACCTGCTCTGTACATATCATATATTCTGTCTTTGTTCTACTTATTTCCGTTCCTCTACTCTCCAATGCCAATCTCCACTCATCCAGTCTGCGCTCTATCCCTTCTTTTGACTCACTCACCAAAACCACATCATCGGCATACATCATGTCCCACGGTGTCCCCATTCGTACATCCTCTGTCAACACGTCGAATACGATGTTGAAAAGGAAGGGGCTCAGCGCAGAGCCCTGATGCAGCCCCACCTCCATTCCAAAACTGTCCTTCATGCCTGCTCCACTCCTCTCTCGCGTCTTAACATTCCTGTACATTTCCCTTACCAGTCTTACATACTTTTCCGGTACTTTTTTCTCTCTCAAACATCTCCACAACTCATGTCGCGGTGTTCTATCATAGGCCTTCTCTAGATCTATAAATACCATATGTAGTTCTTTCGGTGTTGCTGTTTGCTGATGATACAGTATTGTTGAGTGAAGATGAATGGGAGTTGCAAGGTTTGGTGAATGAACTTGGGACAGTGTGTAGGAGGAGGAAGCTGAAAGTTAATGTAAACAAAAGTAAAGTTATGGTGTTTGAGAGGAATGAAGTCACAGAGTGTGCAGTGAGGTTGGATGGTGAGGATATGGAGAATGTGAGTGCATTCAAGTACTTGGGTAGTGTGATGAGTAAGGATGGAACTTTGGGGGATGAAGTGCGTGAAAGGGTACAGCAGGGAAGGAAGGTTGTAGGCATGCTGAAAGCAGTGATGAGAAATAGGGAAGTGAGTATGGAAGTTAAGAAGTCTCTGCATGATGGTATTGTGATCCCTACCCTGACGTATGGAAGCGAGGCGTGGACCTTGCAAGAGGGGAACAAGTCAAGAGTGAGAGCAGTGGAAATGAGTTACTTGAGAGGAGCATGTGGAGTGACATGGAGGGACAGGTTGACGAATGAAGAAGTGAAGGAACGTTGTGGGGTAGATGTGGATGTGGTTGAAAAGATTAGGAGAAATACACTGAGGTGGTTTGGACATGTGGAGAGGATGGAGAGTGAAAGACTGACTAAGAGGGTGTATGTGGGTGAGGTGGAGGGAGGGAGAGGGAGGGGTAGACCGAGGATGAGGTGGAGGGATGGAGTTGAGAGGTATATGAGGGAGGGGGGGGTGAGTTGGGGGGAGGGGAGTCAAATGGTGGGTGACAGAGTGACTTGGAGGCGTTTTGTCTGCGGCCACCCTTTGCGGGATTAGGGCGTCGGGCTATAGATAGATAGATAGATAGTTCTTTCTGTTTTTCTCTATACTTTTCTGCCATTTGTCTTTGTATGAATATTGGGTTCGTTGTTCCTCTTCCCGGCATAAAACCAAACTGACCTCTGGCCACCTCCACCTCCAGCCTCAGTCTCTCATCCAGTATCCTTTCCCAAACCTTCATTGTGTGTGATAACAGTTTAATTCCACGATAATTCCCACAGTCTTGTACATCTCCTTTCTCCTTGAAGATGGGTACCAACACACTCTCTCTCCACTCATCTGGTATCTCTTCCTGCTCCTCTATCTTGCACTTTAAATTCCACTACAAATCCACTCACGCTTCTCCCAGGGCCCACCATGCCTCCACCGGGATCTCATCTGGTCCAGTTGCCTTGTTGTTTTTCATTCTTTTAAGTGCTCTCACCACTTCTGCTCTCTCTACACATCTCGTAAGACCTAGATATAGTATTCCATCATCCTGATGATCCCGTGGGTTCTCCTCATTTAGTAGGCCCTCAAAGTACTCCTTCCATCTCTCTTGTACCTTCATCTCATCGATTAGCACCACACCATTTACATCCTTCATCTGCTTCACATAATTTACATCCTTTGTAGACTTGCTCCTAATCCTTGCTATCCTGTATATTCTTTTCTCTCCTTCAGGTGTTTCCAGCTCCTCATACATATCACGACAAGCCTCAGCCTTAACCACTGCCACTGCTTTCCGTGCTAACTTCTTTGCACTTCTGTACACCATCTTGTCCTCCCACTATCTGCTTTGTTCTCACTGCTTCTTTGTTTCCTTTTTCTTTTTTAGTGCATTTTTAACGTCTTCTCTCCACCACCATTCTTCTCTAGTTGTATGTCGCTTTCCCGATGTTTCTCCAAGTACTTCTCTGGCCACTCCTCTCACGGTTTCTGCATTCTCCTTCCACCAGTCTTGAACTCTCTCTATATTTACGTTCACCCTATCTTGAACTCTTGTCTCTTCGCTTCCTCCTTCAGTGCCGTCCATCGAATCTTTTTCTCATACCTCCTCCTTCCTTTTCTTGGTCTTTTTCCACACATCCATCACTAGCAGCCGGTGTTGTGGTGCTACGTGATCACCTGGTATAGCTTTACAGTCTTTTATCTCTACCATATTTGATCTTCTGTACATAAGGTAGTTTATCTGGGTAGAATTTCCTCCACTCTTATACGTGATGATATGCTCTTCCCTCTTGCAGAAGAAAGTATTAGCAATTGCCAGGTCAAAGAAAATGGCCAGATCCAGTATCCGTTCACCTTCTGCATTTACATTTCCAAGCCCATGGCCTCCATGTATCCTCTCACTTTCTTCAGTATCTGCTCCAACATGTCCATTCAGATCCGCGCGCAGCACCACTCTCTCCTCCACAGCATTTCTCTCTATCTCACTTTCTAGCTTCCTCCATAACTCTTCCTTTTCTTCATCTGTTGATCCTGTCTGTGGTGCATATGCATTAACCACATTTATTATAAATGCCCCATATATTAACCCGTCACGTCCCGAGGTTTTCCGCACCTCCGACATCCCCCAGTCCCGAGCCTTTTTGGAAAAAAAAATTTTTGGCTCAAACTTCCGCTTAGGTTGAGAAACGAAGGAAAATCACCAAGAAAGGGCTTACCGTGGTCTATAAGTGGTCAGAACAGGTGAGGTCCCCCGAGCCAGGTATCGTATTCTATTATGGACGTGCCAGGCGCTCACGTTTTCTATGGTAAGGAATACTGGGAGAAACAACACACAACACCTCTATATTTAATGAATTTGAACTAATAAACAATAACAGTAACAATATAATGGATTTCAGACACATACATATGAAAAATAAGCATTGTACCATCGCGCGAGCATAGCGAGTTAGGTCCGAGTCGTAACATGCTATATGCTAAGTTTCTTAAATCAGTCAACATATCATTTTTTCTACTTGTATACTTCTGTTTCAATGACATTTTACCAATTACAACTGTTTGTAAGTGTTTTCAGATGTTTTCATTCATTATGATGACATGCAGCATAAGTTTAGCACACATCAGCTTAGTAAGCGCACTCGCTATGACTCGTATTTCAACATACCCAATTGTTTTATCACTTTCCTATTATTTTTCCCTTTACATAGAACCTTTCCTCCACCACTGTAAATGTTTTCAATTATTTTCATTCATTACGAGGGCATTTAGCGATATGCTAGCGCATATTCACGTAGCAACCATGATCTCGAACACTCGTGTTTCATCTTCTACTTTATTTATTCACTCCAATTATGATTTCCCACTTACATTACCCACGTTTACACCCCTATACTGCACTGTACATACTTACTGGCATTATTTATTCAAGTGAGCAAGAGAATATCGCATGAAAATATCCTCGCAATGAATGTTTTGACCAACATAATACTCACACACTTATATACTAATTCTTCACATATATTACACACTTTACCACTTGTTGACTTTTATTTTCACTATTACGTGCCTTATTCATTCAACTGAGCGTCAGGATATCGCATCTCTATACACACGCTATGAATATTTGACTTAGAATATATTTCAGCACTTACAATAATTTAAACTTATATTATACCCGTAAGCCTTTCCAATAATAATAATTATATAATTACGGGCCGTATTTATTGCACTGAGCGACAGAATATCGCATCATAAAACCCTCGCTATGTATGTTTCCACTTACAGCATATTTATACACTTACATACAATTTTTGCACTTATGTTATACCCGTATGCACTTTGTACTAATATTTGGAGATCAACATGACTGATAATTTCACTGAGCGTCTGTCTGTCGTATTTACTTCATAGTTTCAGCGTCCTGTCGCATTCACACCATATCAGAATTGCATTAACGTGTGACATTCGCTGAAACATGGGTGAATACAGAGACCCACGTCACACTCCACGCACTCATAGCGGGTGTCCTTCCTCTGTGTCGTGAGTCTCACCCGGGAATTGCTACACACGTGACACCTGCGTTGGGGCCTAGGTCTGTTTGGCTGGGGAGGGATAGGAGTAGGGAAATGGCGGCCGGATATTCTCAGGGGAGTTTGTGCAATACGGGCAGTGCGGGTGCGATGTTGGGGCTTTTCTACAGCATACCGTGCAAACATCTCTCTTGTGAGCTCCCTCACAAACCCTTCAAAGGTTTCCTGAACTCCTGTTGTCATGGCGTGAAGGTGGTGGCAATTCAGAGCAGTGATGTCTAGCAAGTGAAAGAACAGTTTCTTATACCACTTCATCGTGGTCCTGGCACACTCTACCGTCGATATCATGGAGTCTGACTGGTCCACGAGGCGCATGTTTATGTTATAGTCCATGACACACTCAGGTTTCCAAATATGACGCCTGTTCTCGCTACGGTAATCAACTGAATCAGTACGGTGCATCAAGGGGCGGTGAACCGTTGACAATAGGCTTACTTCTCTATTGTGGTTCCAAACAGTTGCAAGGATGTTGTTGGCTTTGAAGAAGACAACCTCATTCCTTGCAAGTTTCCGCCCTACCTTGGCCATGTGACGCCGGTTCACCTTCACGGTTCCACAGACTCCAGTTTCATGTGTGTGAAGATAACGAGCGAGAAGAGGGCTAGTTTTTTTTTTTTTTTTATGTGATCGACTCTGGGCATAGGCTTCACAACCTGCTTTCAAGGCCCAGTAGTCCTCCTACGTACCGCACACCTCCACATGTCACCACTTTGGCGCTAACACCCACCGTCCATACTGAATACATGCTAGGGCTGTCTCATACGGGACTGGTGTATTGGTATTAGCGGGGGTATTTTTACGACATGTCGGCGGGTCTTCTGGTAGATCAGTAAAGTCTTCTTTTATGAAATTCAAATCTGTAAACTGTTCCCTGCTCAAGCGGGATTTGAACCCGGGTCCGTTAGGACTACAAGCCAACTCTCTACTGATTGAGCCACCGCCTCCCCCAGTTGTCCAGGTAGAGGACGTGACCACGATGAAGGTAGTCTTCTATCATCGTCTTTACCACTGCTCCCGACAGTCCAATACTTCGATCTTCTATTATGTCTGTCTGTGCACCGGTGTACAAGACTGTCTTGCATGTATCCAGTCCTACAGTCGCACATAACAAAGATCTTGAACCCAAAATGGTGCCTTTTGCTGGGTATATACTGCCTAAATGAAATATTGCCTCTCCACAACACGAGACTCTCGTCTATGACGAGGTCTCTATAGGGATAGAATGAGGAGCAAAAGGTTTGCCTCAGGTGATCAAAGACCAACCTAATTCGCCTCATTTTATCAGTGTCATTCGCATTTGCAGGATCATGAGCATCATAGAAATGGAGGCGACTTAGAATTTGTTGAAACCGATTACGGCTCATCACTTGCCCAAATATTGGGGTAAACATAACAGGGTCCCTAGTCCAGTAAGCAGGAATTCTGTTCTTTCGTATAATACCCATCAAAAGGACCAGGGCAAAAAATAGGAACATTTCTGAAAGGGAGACAGGGTAATCATATATGATAGAATGCCTACTCCTTGTTCCCAGTCTTTCACTCTCAAGGCGCTGGGTGCTTGCAAACAGGTTGGTTTGGTATGCAATCTGCTCCACAAATGCCTCACTAAAAAACAGGTGGAAAAAATCCAACCTGGTGGAATTACGGTGAATTTCTGGAGCAATGCAGCCAGAGCGCCCCTGCTCAGTGAAGGGGTGAATGAGGGGAGAAAAATCACTCCCATCCTCCCAATTCCACCCCACAAATCCCTCGTCCCCATCATCCCCATCACCGCCTTCATCTGGGTGGGGAGGAGATCCTGGTGGGGGAGGTGGGGGAGAAGGAGTGCGGAAGGCTTCCCCACTGTCACTCCTCTTCCCTCTGCCTTTACCCTTTCCCTTTCCCTTACCCTTACGGCCTTGAGGAACATTAGGGGGCTGTGGGGATGAAGTAGTGGAATATTGGGGAGCAGAAGACATGCTGGGGAGTGGTTCCTCCCCACCTTCCCCCTCCATGACAACACCACGTGCTTTCTCACGCACCCTAGCTCGACCACGTGTTAGGGGATATTGGGGAGCATAAGACGTGCTTGGGAGTGGTTCCTCCCCACCTTCCCCCTCCCTCATAACCCCACGTGATACTGAACGCACCCGCACTCGCCCACGTGATACACTATGCCGCCTCACACTACCTAGGGAGAGGAATGACTCACTCACGTCACTCTCACTTTCCCTAATCCTCCCTGTACTTTCCCTTTCACTCCCCACTCCCTCTATGGCACTTCCTAACTCCCCAAACAAAATGCTAGGCCCATACCTGCTCGTCCGACGTGGTGTGCGCTCTGGGCCACGATGAGTGATTACCTCATGTCCATACCACGTGGCAGCACGTCCCACGACTCCATCATCGCCATCGTCCTCGTCCTCGTCCTCGAAATCTGGTTCCAAATCACGTTGGGGATAGGCATAGGATGTTGCAAGTGGCTTCTTGGCCTGCTGCCCCTCTCTAGCAGCACGGTAAGTCACATATTGCCGCTTCCTGGGAGACGGAACTTCCTCGTCACTGCTGGTGGTTTCTTCCTCCTGTGGCTGCACATAATCTTTATCCACAACCTCGTCGTCCAGTGGGGAATCACTGTCGCCTGTAAAGGCGTCCAGGGCAGCTTGAATTTCGCCCCCTGAGAGACCTCTCTTAGCCATGTCCGAGCAGGACCGTTGCTACCAGGTGAGTGGACGAGTGGCAGGTTAGCGCGGGTCGCATGGGGTCGCCGAGTGTCCCCGCCTGGTGGCAGGTAGGGGAAGGTCATGCGAGGATACGTACCGCAAATCAAGCGCGAAATTTGAAAATTGTTGAAATTATGCACTTTGCAATTGCACGACGTACCGGTATGTCGCTGGGACTGGCAAATGCAATCGTTGCAACGTACCCATACGTCGACGGGACGGGGCGGGTTAACCTTACTGTTATCAACCGATCTCCTCCTCTCGTCACTTCAGTCACATATTCTTTCATTTCCTGCGACACCACTATTCCAGCTCCATTCCTTCCCTCTGCAGTTCCACTACTATAATAAAATTTGTATCCATCTCCTAATTCCTTGGTCTTGTTACTTTTCCATCTGGTCTCCTGCACACACAGTATGCTCACCCTCCTCATCTTCGTCAGCTCAACCACCTCTTTTCCTCGACCTGTCATGGTCCCAACATTCAGCGCTGTCCCCCTCAGGGCTTCTTCTTTAGCCGCGCTCGCTCATGGCGCGGTAGCCCTTGCACATTCGCAGAGGTCGGGCGATGCCTCTGTGCGTCGCTTATAATGGGGTACACCCTGACATGATCCACTATTCCTCGGTAGTGGTTCATCATGGTTTTGGCTTATATGTCACTGGCCGACACCCCTTTCTGACGCCAACCCTCTCCATTTATCCGGGTTTGGGATCGGCATAGAGTTGAGCTGGCTTCCACCCCCTATGGCTGGGTTATAGTATATATATATATATATATATATATATAATCAGCCGTTTGAGTATACACTGCAGGACCGGCCTATTCAGACCGAAGTCAGGATGATACAGCCAATGTACCTCTACCAAGTGGCCTAGGCTGTCTAGTAGAGATTGTATGTAGGGTGAGAAGTGCTTGTAAGTGTATTTTGTAGTGTTGGAGTGGCTTTAGATGTGTATGTAGTCTGTGAACCAACTGTAATCGGCCCGCACAAGACGACTGGGTGCAAGCATACTTTGTAGTAAACGACACTGGTCCAACCACAGCACCTCTTGTGTCCGCCAATGCAGTACGTGGCTGGGTGAACACTCCCTGGCGGGGCACGAACCCAGGTTCACCCGTGTACGACAACGCACACTTTACCACTGTACCACAGAGGCTCCATATATATATATATATATATATATTTGGCTGTCTGGTAGAGACTGTATGTAGGGTGACAAGTGCTTGTGAGTGTAATTTTAGTGTTCTAGTGGTTTTGGATGTGTGTGTAGTCTGTGAACCAAGTGTAATTGACCCGCCTTAAGCCAGCTGGGTACAAGCATACTAGTATGCGACACTGGTTCAACCACAGCACCCCTTATGTCCGCCAAAGCTGTCAGTGGCTCAGTGAATGCTTCCTTTTTTATACCTCTGGCGTGAGGCGAACCCGCGTTCACTAGCGCGCAAGATGCAAACTCTACCACTGTACCACAAAGGCTCCCAAATATATATATATAGATAGATAGATAGATATAGATAGATAGATAAATAGATATAGTTATATATTGATATATAGACATATATAGATATATAGATAGATAGATAGATAGATATAGATATAGATAGATACAGATAGATAGATAGACCGACAGATCGATAGACAGATAAATAGAAATAGATATATATTGATATATAGATACATAGATAAATAGATAGATAGATAGATAGATAGACAGATTGATAGATAGATATAGATTTAGATATATACGAGATAGATATAGATATAGATAGATACAGATAGATCGACAGATAGACAGATTGATAGATAGATATTGATTTAGATATATATAGATATATATACAAATAGATTTATATATAACTATAGATATGTATATAGAAATGGTGAAGCATGGGGGAGAGATAGTACTAGAATGGATGTGGAAGATGAACAGATTGGCCTGGGACGAAGGTAGAGTCCCGGGGTTTTGGAGGACAGGTATAATTATTCCCTTGTACAAAAAGAAAGGGGAAAAAGAAGTGTGTGGTAATCATAGGGGCATTTTTCTTCTTAGTGTAATAGGAAACGTATTCGTATGATACTTACTGACAGAGTTAGGGAAATAAAAGAAGAATTAGTTGGAGAAGAACAGGGAGGCTTTAGGAAGGGAAGAGGCTGTGTAGATCAGATATTCATTCTTAGATCTTTAGTGGAAAACTTTCTAGAGAAGGGAGAGAAGTTGTATGCGGGCTTCATGGATGTGGAGAAAGCATATGACAGGGTGGATATACAAGGATTATGGAAAGTATTAAGAATATATGGAGAAGGGAAGTTGTTGAATGTTGTGAAGAGTAAGTATGAGGGTGCTAATGCCGCAGTGCGTGTGGATAGTGAACTGAGTGAGTTTTTCTATTTGAAGGTTGGGTTGAAACAGGGATGTGTCATATCTCCATTGTTTTTCAATCTGTATATGGATGGGGTTATACAAGAGATACAAGGTAGGGCATTGGATGCTGGAGTGGCCCTAATGAGAGACGGTAAAGTTTGGAAACTCCATGTACTGTTGTTTGTAGATGATACTGTGTTGTTAAGCGAAGTCGAGGGGGATCTGTAAGGCTTGGTGGATGGGTTTGGGAGTGTGTGTAAGAAACGGAATCTAAAAGTGAATATAAGGAAGAGTAAAGTTATGGTCTTCGAAAGAAATGAAACCACTGAATGTACAGAGAGATTAGATGAAGAGGAAATGGAGAATGTGAATACGTTTAAGTACTTGGGTAGTGCGATGAGTAACGATGGAAGTTTGGGGGGTGAAATGCTTGAAAGAGTACAACAAGGAAGAAAGGTTGCTGGTTCCTTGAAGGCAGTGATAAGAAACAGGGAAGTGAGCATCGATGTGGAAAAGTTTTTACATGACAGTATTGTGATACCAACCCTAACGTATGGATGTGAAGCTTGGATGTTGTTGGAGGGACATAAGTCAAGAGTGAGAGCAGTGGAAATGAGTTATTTGAGAGGAGCCTGTGGAGTCACATGGAGTGACAGACTGACAAATGAGGATATGAAGGAGCGTTGTGGTGTGGATGTGGATGTGATAGGAAGCGTTAGGAGAAACACACTGAGGTGGTCTGGCCGTATGGAGAGGATGGAGAGTGAGAGACACACGAGGAAAGTGTATGTGAATGAGGTGGAGGAGGAGAAAGGGAGGGGAAGGCCAAGGATGGAGGGATGGAATGGAGAGGGGTGTGTGAATTGGAAGCAGGGCAGTGAATTGGAGGGGGACAGGGGGATGTGGAGGCGATTTGTATATATATATATATATATATATATATATATATATATATATATATATATATATATATATATATATATATATATATACTGTATGTATGTATATATATATATATATATATATATATATATATATATATATATATACTGTATGTATGTATATATATATATATATATATATATATATATATATATATACTGTATGTATGTATATATATATATATATATATATATATATATATATATATATATACTGTATGTATGTATATATATATATATATATATATATATATATATATATATATATATATATATATATATATATATATATATATATATATATATATATATATATATTGTATATATATATATATATATATATACATACAGTATATATATATATATATATATATATATATATACATACAGTATATATATATATATATATATACAGTAAATACAGTATATATATATATATATATATATATATATATATATATATATATATATATCCGTATCCCTGACCGCCTTGGACAGAGCTCCATCATACTTGACCTCTTCCTTACAACTAATCCTTCTGCTTACGCTGATAATCTTTCCTCTCCGTTGGACTCCTCTGATCACAACCTTATTACGTGAACCTGTCCCATCGCTCCGGTACGGCCTGTGGACCCTCTAAAGAAACGTCGACTGTGGCATTTTAGAGCTGCGGAT
>NC_137053.1:34859226-34864226 GCF_032717465.1 Coenobita brevimanus | reverse complement strand
TAGACACTTTACTGACCATCTCGCCGACGGGAAGCGTAGTGCATCAAATATCCTTAACCCCTCACCCATGGGGCGTCACTTTCGTGATGCTTGGGAGCAAGGGATCATACCGCGGGGCGTCGCTTTTGTGATTCTGTGTTATTTTGAATTCACCCGGGCTTCCAAGTGGGGGCTTGTATCATCTATCAGTACTGCCAATGTCCAACACTAGTCAGCACTCCTAATCTCATCTGTACTCCCATCCATTGTTGACAATTTAGCCATTTCTCCCCGTTCTTGACTCCCCTCCCTACCCCCCCTCCATTACCCTATCCTCTCGCCTGCCCGGCCGTGCTACAGCTAAGTAAATCTTCCCTGGAACTTTTCACTGATTTCATCCATTGAAATAAGCCCTATGTCCTATTCTTATACCAAATAACATATACAAGAAAGAAATAAGGTAAGTGAGAGTGCCATACACCTGGAATTGGCTAATTATCACCTGACAACACCTCACGTGCACTCGTTCGCTAATTTTCGCTGTTTTTTTCCCCTTGAAATATGCTGTATAATCTATTTTCGTAATAAATATACATGTAAGGAGGGAAGGGAGAAGCCTAAGTGATATTTACATTCACCTGGAACTACCTAATTTATAATGTATTGTCTAGATTTCCTGCCAATCATTTGTGCTATACATAGCTGTTTCAAGAGCTAACATTGGTAGCACTGAATATCCCCTAAGTAGGCTTCTACCACGGCCCTCCCTTATCAGTTTACTCTCATCTTCCGAAGTAGAGGTACGTGTTTCTTCTTGCTGACTTCAGGACTTTTTTCACCCCCATGCAGGGCCGTTTCTTGCTATAGGCGAAGTATGCGGTTGCCTAGGGCCCCCGATGCCACTAGGGGGCCACCAAGCTGCCAATATTAGCATTTTAAGAAATTAAAATATGTGTAAAGTGACTCGAGGTTGTGATGCTTGGCTATTTTTTGGCTCTCTTAGCTTTTACTCGCGCCTTTTCGTCTGGCATCCCTGGTCTTTTTTTTGTCTCATCGGCGTCAATGACACCACGTGTGATGTGTGAACGTAAGAACTAAAAAGAGGCGTTATTGCATTGTTCTGAGTTTATTATTTGAGTTATTCTATTTTCCTTCCAACGATTTCACCGATCTGGCCTATTTTACCTGATAAAGTGCCTCAAATTGAAGTATTTAAATGTTAAATGCATGACCCCTGATCACCTTAGATGGTTTGGAATCCCCCCACCATAGTTTCATAAGATAGGGGCCCCCAAACAGCATTCTGCCTAGGGTCCCCAAAAGGCTAGAAACTGCCCTGCCCCCATGCAAAGGGCCCTGTGACCTTTACCCCCTACTAAACCTCGTGTGGAAAGAGGTAAAGGGCTGACAATTGATAAAAGAGTGACTACGCTCTTTCTATTGAGTAAAACAGTGCAAGTGGAAATGTAAATAATGTGTAAATAATGTGTAAACAGCAAGTGAAAGTAATGAATGTAAATATACGTGAACAATGGAAAATAGTTTTATAAGTTACTTCAAGTGACAGTGCATAACACAGTGTAAATAAAATGGAAATATAAATAACGTAAATAAAATAGAGAATGTAAAAAGAAATGTAAATGAGTAGTATTATAAGAATACGAGTATATACCCTAGGAGTAATGAAAGTGAAAGTTTCACTCTAGCATGTCTGAATGCTATGAATTATGAGAGTGAAGATGAAAGTGACATTCACTCTCAATGCTAGTATACAGGACGAGAAGGTGAATGCTACGTATTTTACTGAAAGAAATTGAATCCCTACAGTGACAATAAACTAATACTACTGAAGGAAACTTATGGATAAAGACTGTAGATATATATAAGTGTTATATAGCAATAGAAATATAAAGTGTGAGGAGTTTTATGAATAATAAATGACAGAGTACCAAGAGCGAACTAGTGCCAGTGCGACGGTCAGACGCACTCGTAATTTTCATTGCTTTCACAGTGGTTTTTTTTTTGGAGTATGGATCTCAAACTACTTGAAAATCATGGAGTAGTATTTATAATGTTAATATCTGGCTGTGGTAATTATATTACGGGTTGTCGGGAAGTGTAAAGTGGAGACTTCGTTACCCAACTTCAGAGGTCTCCACAAGTCCTACGGTAACTGACGAAGGCTCAACAAAAATTCCAGGAGAAAGCTGAAGGTATGTGCCATAAGCATATTTAATTTTAATATTCTAGGACTAATAACTGATTTTTGGCAAATATTTTTTGAGAGTCTGTCGGAGCCCGAATAACCCCGCGGCACACGCAAAACATCGGTAAACATGCCCGCGGTGTAGGGGTTAAACGTACACAGTTTAAAAGACATTAAAAGCTACAGGAAGCCTAATTATCCAACCTAACCTAACCAGTCCTAACTTAGCTTAACCTAACTGGGGCTTCACTCTCCATCCACCTCCCCCCCCCCTTTTTTAACAGCTTTGATTGCCACTTAACCTAGCCATGAAAACGCCCGAAAAAATATCAGGCCCAAACCATATCCCAGTCTTATAAGACTTAATCTTAATTACCCTAATCTAATCTAACATATCCTAACCTTAAAAAGCCCAACCTATCCTAACCTGATCATCCGAAATTAACGACACCTAGTATATAGATAAAGAATGTGAAAAAAGGTTAAAATTATGGCGTGAATTAAGAGAATTTGGCAACTAGTTTACCTCTTGGTAACTTCTCTGGAATGACGATATGTGTATATATCATGTTTTTACGTAATTCACAGGTTTTTAAAAAAGCTCCAGTGCCTATGATTATCTACGAAACCTAACATACATCCTGTGAACGACGTATTGCTATAGGCAGTTTGGAAGATCCTCGCCCGTGTGTGAAAGTATTAACTATAATCTTCCAACCATCATGATCTGCTGTCAGTTCCTCAACCTTAGTACTCTGTACACTTCATAGTTGCAAACACCCCTCGTACCACCTTCAAACTTGCTCAGATTCACAGCTTTCATCACACTGATTCTCTCCACGTGTCCTTATCATCTACGCGTACTCCTTGACTCTGGTGGCCACAAATTCCCTGACCACATCTTTTACGAATCATGTTATCCCTTATCCTATGCACTTTCCGCACTGTACACAGATTCATCATTATACCACATTTCCATTGCTCTCACTCTTGATTATTCATTTCATGCAACACCAAAATCTTACACCCATATGCCAGTGCTGGCCCTGATTAACGTAAAAGAGGAAATCTTGTTGGTGAGATTGATGACTCAACAAAGGCCTATGTTGGTACCACCTCCCCCCCCCCCCCAAAAAAAAAAAAAAGTTGTCTCTAATATCCATTGGGCGTACCAGCACCCCAGATTATGACCCGGTGGTCTACATATTTTCCCTTGAAGGTGAAAACAGAAAAATTTGTCAGTAATGATAGATAGGGTACACAGATACTTAAGAGAAAATTAGTAATAGGCAATATTAGAAGCATTCATATAAAAGTGAAAGGTCTGAACATGATTATTAAACGATAAAGAGGATGCTCATTAAGGATAGTTCTCATCACTGTCAAAGAAACAATAGTTTATTTTAGCCCAGTGCAAATTTTAGGCAACTCGAAATCCTCAGGCACCCAACTTCCCGGGTTAAAGAAAAACGGTAAGAATAAAGTTATATGACATTCCTCCTCCCAACTCTCTTTCTAAGTTTGGAATCCGGTCCGATTACTGGAGTGAAATAACTGTGTATCTTATCATGGCTAAAGCCACACACTTTATATCTATGCCAGATCTTTCCGGCTAAAGATCAAATCATTGAGGAGGTTACGCTTCCCAAATATTGCATTACAGATGAGAGTCCATTGTAGTGTACATATACTAGGATATGAAAGTGATAACTGCAATCCTTCCCCTATTTTGTATCCTTTACAATAATAATAATTAATAACTTGATACTTTAAACTATAAAGCTACCATTATTCACGTAAGCCTTACTGTGTAACAGCAATGATGTGTTCTTTTATTTCTCTATTCATCTTTATTCTAGCAACACAGTTGTCAGTAGGCTAATCTATTTTCTTTGCGACGTGTTATTTTTTTATTTTATTAAATATTCCCCTTTCTGTAGAGGGCGCCAGGTCCAGTCAATAGCCCCGTTGGGAGGTGGGGGGTGACTGATACTGATTAAGAAAAGAACTAGATGATGACCAGTACAAGACTGCAGCACTGTCAGAAGATGGTATTCACCGGAGAATGTTTAAATTTGCGCCCTTCGGTGAGTTAACTGTTGTGGGAGGCAAGGACAGCTGCATGGTAGAATGGTCGGCTCGTACAGCGCATGGTAGAATGATTGGCTAGTTCACTGATTATAGTAAAAAGATAATGGCAACGTGACAACAGAGGTCACTGCCTCCGCACAACACGAGTAAAAGGAGAACAAGGATAACCAAAATATATGCAGATATATACATATTTAGTTAACAGTCTACATTTAGTGCAGCCTTACTCTATTTTAGGATAGCTCTATACTTAGCAGCATGGCAAATGATTTCCTGTAAACGGGGATATCATTTATAACGCTGGGTAGTAACCATATAACCAACCAACACGTGTTTCCTACGTGAGAACAAGTTGGTTGGCGGAGGGTTAGAGCCCTCACAGGAAAACAACTAACAAATATTGCCAGGCACGACAAACCTCGCTCAACAGCAGTTATTTTATTACTGTTAACTACCGAGTCCCGACTTGTTTCTGCCATTTACTGTCAGTGCACAATAGGAGCCCTCACAAACTCATGAAAGTTGCCAGTGTTCACCGGATCACTAAATTGCGTGGGGTCACCACCCACTCAGAGCTGGTATACCTTCCTTTTAAAAATTTCTGTCGGGATTATTACTCATGCATTAAGCATTATACCAGTGTTATATTCATCGTAAATATTTTACTGGTGCTCTAAATGAGATTTGCGCTGAAAAGCTCTCTATGGAGTTTACTAAAAAGCAT